>NC_091745.1:79405120-79442620 GCF_043380555.1 Nothobranchius furzeri | reverse complement strand
TTAAACACAGCATGGGAGCTGACTGAAGTGCTGCACAGTAAACATACATACAACAGAATGAAAGAAGACTGGTTGCAACAACAAAGACAGGGTATCCGCGGGTCCTTAAAAAGTCTTGAATTTGCATTTCCAAATTTAAGGCCTTAAAAATTACAAATAATCCTTAAATCCAGTTGCCAAAGGTCTTACATTACCAAAGACCCAATAAACAAGATTATTTTATTTCTATAAAATTTTTGTGAATTTCTAGTTAGCGTTCAGCATTTTTTGTGTACGATGTTGGCGTAAGTGGAACCGTACACATTCAGTTGGTTGTGAAAGGGGGCTATTTTTAGATGAGCACATTAGCTGGTTAAGCTAGTGGGAGCTTGCGCCATGGGGAAGTGCAAGTTTAATGGTAACAGGATGGCTTCGCGACGTGGTTAGCACCGGTTCCAGGTAATAGCTGGAAATTATAGCTTAAATTTGGTCAACGTGGCCTTAAACAAGGTCTTAAAAAGTCTTAAATTTGGCTCCCTTAAACCTGCAGATACCCTGCAGAGAAGAACAATCAATCAGTGAAACGACAAACAAAGGCATAAAAGTCACCAGCTAAAGAACAAGCTGTAAAAGCGAGTCTTTAAACGAAATTTTCAACTGGAGAGACGGAGCCTCTTGAAGTGACTTCCAGAGTGAAGGGGCGGCATACACCAAAAGCCCGTTCCCACCGCCATTTATATCTCATCAAAGTGTGGAGAGCAGCAGAAGATCAGCAGACTTCAGCGCATACATGGGGACATAAGAGGCGAGCAGCTCAGACAGGTGAGGTGGTGCCAGGCCATTGAGAGCATTAAACATAAAGATCAGGACCTTAAATCGTACCCTAAAGGTCACAGGAAACCAGTAAAGCTGCGCCAGCATCGGAGTAAAAGGATCGTGGCAGCTGGTGCTTGACAGGAACCTGGCAGCAGCATTCTGGACAACCTGCAGCTCGCTGAGGGCCCAGACAAGTCCCAATAAGAAGTGCATTGACAAAAGTGGGAGGTTATGAAGGCACGAAAAACTGATTCCTCCGTTTTAGGAATAGCTTTAAGCACCTTACTCGATGAAGCTGGACGAAGCATGATTTGACCACTGGATTTATTTGAGAGACCGACGTCCAGTTTTACTCCAAGGCTTGTCACACATTGCTTAAAACCGAGAACAGGAAGGTTATAGGAAGAATGAGTATGGGAGATGTTCCGCGGATCAAAAAGTACTGCCTTCGTCTCGGAGTGAAACCAACTTAGGGCAGTACCCGCCAACCCCACCCGGGACTCCAGACATAACAACAGAACGCCATGATCCACCGTATGGAAAGCCTCAGCGAGGAGCTGTTGTGGAATGGCCAGGCTCCCTGCGGGTTTTCACCGGTCAGAGTCCGGAGCAGTCCTCTCTGGCTAGACTTGAGCCTTGAGCCAATCGTTTTAGAGTTTGTAATTTGACACCAACTGGCAAAAAGCGTTAGAGTTGCAAGTTAGCCAGTAAAAGGAAAGATCCAGAAGTTATTTCTTGTACCACTAAGAAGCCGCAGCATCTTTTCTTTTACTCTAACATAGAGGCTAACGTTGAGCTAACAATGCTAACGGTGAATTAGAAGAAATTGTCTGCTCTGAAAATGTCTCAAACCACTTTTTCAGTTACCATCAGCTTAATATTATTTATCTACTCATTACCTTACTGTGTATGAGTCATCTTCGCCCATCTAGAATGTTCTACTGCTGATCCGTAGCGGGTAACAGGATGCTATTCCTTCATGCACCTTTAAGTAAAGAATGGGTTACATTTGGTGGAGGAAAGCTAACGTTTTCACTTAGTCGCTTTAGCTTCCTGTCATGGACTGTTTTTGTTGTTTAAAGGGGCATTATGGAAGTGTGACAGCCAAAACATGTATAGAAATAATAAATGTCTTCTTCATACGTTCTCCTGCAATGCCCTGGTCCTGTAGAATGAGCCCTGGCATTTTTACTGTGATTGCCTGTTTTTCTGTAAAATCACAGAAAAAGAGAGATGCTCGGGTCGAGCAGGCTGCTTCACGCGCGTTCACGCTCAGGCATCGCCCGTAGCATTTGCTATCTGTAGCTTTAGCAGCAGAGAGAGAGGCAGTGCCACTTTGTCGCTGTTCCTAACGCCTAGTGACAAAGCTAGCTACATTTCTGAGGACCCTTAGCTACTTTCTGTAGAACTTTCTTCTAGATATTTCCTGCAAATTAGCAACAAAATAGCCATTTTCACTCCGAACCGTTCTTTGGTTTGACGTTGTTTCAGCTGTCATCAAGGATATAAATGTTACAGATACTGTGAATGTTACTGGTGTGTAGCTCACCTAGTAAGATGTCTGACTCTCATGCAAATGACTTGGGTTCGATTCTGGATGTGAACATAGTTTATTTAGAGTTTCTTTTTTACATTAATGGTATATTTTTTACAGTAAGATGCCCAAATTTTTATTTGAGACTCGCCGAACGGCATTGAATTCACAGATAAAAAAGATGTGGGTTCAACTTTCATTTTGGAACAATTTTTCAAGCAAGGGAAGGGAATGATCTGAGCATGCAGGAGGACTGACCCATCATAAACCTTTGTCGGCTGTGCTGAAGAGAAAGGTACAGAACCACATTATTTAATTAATTAGCTGCACGTTCTCCTGTCCTCTGTCCTCCGGGACACACACACACACACACACACACACGCACACGCACACGCACACACACACACACACACGGGACTGTCTCAGCTGTTATTTTTGTTAAGGAATGTGCACGTACAATATGCGCGCCTCGTGCATGAGCCGACTATTGAAGCTGCTGTTACGCTTTTGGCCTGAGGGGGCGATCGCGAGCATAAAAATTCAAAAGTCCGTAAAGTCCCTTTAAAGATTAAAATAATAATAATGCATTGAACTTATATAGCGCTTGTTTAGGACAATCAAAGACGCTTCCATGCATTCTCACATTCACACACTGCCAGTGATGGTGAGCTACATTGTAGCCACAGCCGCCCTGGGGCCACCCAACACAGGCAAGTTGGGTGAAGTGTCTTGCCCAAGGACACAACAGCAGAATACCCCTGGTGGGAGCTGGAATCGAACCCACAACCCTCTGATCATGAGGCAACCCGCTCTACCTCCTGAGCTACTGCTGCCCCAAAATACATTTTTAAACATCTGTATTAATACTTTTTAAACTTGTTTCCTGTTATTTTCTGCTTTGTTACTCCAGCCGCGTCTGTATTGCTTTCGTCAGTTATGTTACCATCTGTAATACTCTATGTTTTCAGGCCAAGGCGCCTCTGATGTGAGACTCCAACCTTCTGCTTCAAAGACCAACAGAGGCACCGGGACGGCTCTTTCCAAACAGTCTCCAAAGAAATTAGGACCGTCTCCACAAACATCTCCGCAGAAACAGTTGACTCTGACCGGTTTCTTTCAGCCGTTCAAAAAGAAAAGGTAACGATTCATCCGAATGCAAAGATGTTTCTACGTCCACAAGGGCTCCTAAGTATAGATCTGTTCACCGTAGATCTGTTCACCGTAGATCTGTTCACCGTAGATCTGTTCAGTGTAGATCTGTTCACTGTAGATCTGTTCACCGTAGATCTGTTCACTGTAGATCTGTTCACTGTAGATCTGTTCACCGTAGATCTGTTCACTGTAGATCTGTTCACTGTAGATCTGTTCACTGTAGATCTGTTCACCGTAGATCTGTTCACTGTACATTAGGGATGTGAATCTTAGAGCAACTCACGATTTGATTCGATTCCAATTCTCGGGGTGCCGATTCGATTCAGAATCGATTCTCAATTGAAATCGATTCACAATCAGTATTACCAAAGAGTGTCCGCTCCAGGATGAACTACTTTCTTGTACAAGTTAGTTAAAGCTACGGACATTTTTATTAGACTTTAAACTGGTCATGCTCCAAAAATGCAAATTTACAAAGTAAACTAAAGTGATTCTAAAACTGTAAACAGAAACAATCTTTTGACCAAAAGGCAACATTTATTTTTGCTTACCTTGTAAAATATAACAAATCTGTAGTTACCTAACAGCAGCTTTGAAAGTAATATGGTCAAATACTTTTCTAGTTTGTGTAGAAACAAGTTACACGAGTAATCCTGAGTACTCATTTATCAACTTAGAAAATAAATATGAGAATATCTCAAATTTCTGAGTATGGAAAAAACGACATTCATGCGCCCTCTTATCAGCAGATTCAAACATAAATCATCTCAGTTTATGGGAGCACAAAAGTAATCGGATTACTGACTCTCCTAACAAAGACCAAAAAAGTGCATCTCAAACCTGTAACGTGCCAAATATTTCAGTTCTTGGAATCGATTCTGAACCTTTGTGAATCGATTCTGCATCTTTATAAATAAGAATCCCGATTCAGACTTGAATCGATTTCTTTCAGCACCTCTACCGTACATATGTTGTAAGAAGTTAGAAACTATAAAAATGGGATTATTGTTAAATGAAAAAGTTTTGGGAATCTGAGTGAAACAACATTGATGCCTGAATGAGATCACCAATAACCCGTTAATAAGCCGTTTGTTTTGGGGCCGTTCTGTGTGTTGCTGAAGGCCTCTGGAGGACGACCTCTCTGCAGCGACGCCCGGGCCCAAGCGACCCGCTCCAGAGTCATCCGTCACTGAGAAGAACTCCGCCACGGTTTCTGAAGAGATGCCCTCGCTCGCCCTCGGTAGCCCTCCTGCTGTGCCCGAGACTCTTCTGGAGTCGCACGCTGATTTGTTTGTCAGGCGATCCGAACCGCAGAGTCGCAAAAGGAAGGAGATGGGAGGAGCTATACAGATAGAAGAACTGGAGTCCATCATGTCCGAGGACATGGACGACTTCGACGACGTTCTCCCTGCTAGCCCGGTTCAGCAGGAGCAGCCGGCGCCGCAGAGGTCGGGCAAACAGAAGAAAAGCTGCGATTTAGCCGAGTCTTCAAGTAAGAAGCAGCGGGTCAGCGTAGATGAGCGCCGACCGAGCAGACCGAGGCCACGGGTGGACCTGAAGAAGGAGTCAGGCTTCCTACAGAACCAGGGAGAACGAGCCGAGCTGCACATTGACTCGGTTAAAACGGAACCGCTAACGTCTGCTGCCTGCTCCAATCCAAACGCAGAGCCGTCAGAAGAGGAAGATGCGTCTTTTATAGAGGTGAGGAGGACTTTCTCTGATGAGAGCCATGTTTATGGAAATCCAGTTGTTTTTCATCGGATTGAGTTGTGATTTGTGTTTGTCCTGCAGGATGTAGAGCTGCTCCGAGTGGATCTTTCTCAGCTGGAAGATGAAAGTAAACCACCTATAAAACCTGTCAAAATCAAGCAGGAGGCTGAGGTGAACTCCTATTTGTGGCTTTTGTCTGTTTTTGGACCCTGAGCTTAGATCCTGGTGTCATAAAGCTGGTTCTTACTGGCTCTGTTACAGGTCAGCGTACCTGCAGGGTCTTAAACAGATTTAAGGAAAATTAGGACCCGTAAAAAGTCTTAAGTTGATTTAGTAAAGTCTTAAATTTGGTTAGTACTGATGTGGATTTAAAACTTGTTGCTTTTCGCAGAAAATTACCATTTTTGAAGCCAAAAATGACGTCCGTGTGAATCTTGAGTTTTTGTTTTGAGGAGGGGTTTTGGTCGGGTTTCAGTCGCTGTAGAGCAACCCGTCCCAGATCGGGATAGATGTCCAGGTTAGAGCTCGCACATGACATCACGCCACCTCCCGGCCAGTCAGCATCCATTAAAAAAGCATCCTGTCAAAAGGTCTTTATGGACGATACCAGATGTTGATCCATCAGCTGGCGTATGGTTAACTGTAGCGATGTTGTTACACCTGCTGTCAAAGTTCACAGAGAAAATAGTTTTTACTTGTTTGGTTTTGTTTTTTTTACGTGATCAGCCACTCTGAATTTAACGTGCAGGCTAGCCTTCGTTTCCTGCACTAGCTGCTGATAATAGAAACTCTAGGATTAGAAAATCCTGACAGATCTACGTCACCCTGTCACTAACATTCATGGACTCACCCATCTGGACTCACGACGCGGAAGGCTGTTGTTGGTTCAGCGTCCAGGAAACAGCAGAGAACGTCTCGGCTAGTAGAAGCTAAGCGTTAGCATTAGCTACCCCACCACACAGCTGAACACCTCCAGGCTTGTGTTATTAGTGGAGATGAAACAGAGTCAGTGGTAGAGTCGTGTTGCTGTTAGCCAATCAGAGGAGAGATATCCGAATATCAGGAAATAAGACTTCAGATCGTGCTGTGTTCTGCTCCTTTCTGCTTTGGCTAACTTGTGCTTCCTGAAATAGGAGCACCAGAGCTTTTTTCCCACTGAGATGGTCTCCTAAGGCAGGAAGTTGTACTGGAGACCACTGCAGCTGCGTGAATGAGAGCTTTAAGGGATTGTTTATGTTGTTCAGGAATCAAAGATGGATGAAGGCCTTCCTAAGAAGCTGGTGCTGGTGGAGTTCAGATCGCTCACACTGACGCCTCCAACTACGTCCAAACCAAAACGCTCCCAGGAGAACGGGCATGTCAGGAACTTCAAACGTTTCCACAAGGTCTGAACGCAACAAAACCGCTCAGCAGAGGCTCTTTAAAGACGTTTTACAGCACTTATCTTCAAATAATATTAATGCAAACAGCTTAAAATCTGCTCATTTGTTTTATTATTAGAATAATGACATTTTTGGTGTGTGTGTGTGTGTGATAGAACCACGTTCCAGGTCTAGATGGTTTCCCACACATCATTGGAGGCTCTGATCTGCTGGTTCACAACAGAGGCAAAAACTCTGATCTGGACGAGTGGCTGAAAGATGCAGCAGAGGTATCGTCTGAGTTGTTTTATACTCTCCTTCTCATCAGAGCTCTGTGGTTTTAAATAGTTTATTCTGTTTTCAGGAGGAGCGTCAGAACAAGCAGGACGAGACTGCCGGAGATGATCTGTTCAGGTGAGAATCTGGAGCTTGTTGTTTGTTTTTTCTTTGAATACGTAACACGATGGGACTTTGTTCCTTCAGTGTCCTAAAATAGTTGGATAAAAGCTCGCCAAGCCCAGCCTGATCCATTACAGCGAGGTGTTTACATTCACTTGAGAACAGACGTGCGGCCACTCTTAACCAATCAGAACCCAGGAGTATTTTCCTTCACAGCAGTTGTCAGGGAAACGGTGGTGATGCAAGCTTGAGCTGCCGTGTTGTATTTGACTAAGCAGTGTGTGTGTGTGTGTGTGTGTGTGTGTGTGTGTGTGTGTGTGTGTTATGGCTGAGGTGTTTGATCACTGAGACTCAGTGACTGAGTCATGCGCAGCCGGTCGAACATCACTTGTAGGGGGGGCGACTCTGCTGCTAAGAAAAGAATCCAGATAGGGGTTATTTATTTTTTTTGGTACCTGAACGTGTTTCCAGACGTGGTCGGTGGGAAGCCTGTTTGCTCTGAGCGGATGAAACGTCATCCGTGCTTTACGGTGCTTAATTTGAGAACTGATGGAAAATGCCGTGAGCACACTGGGAGGTGGTCCAGGAGGAATGTTAAAAGCCCATCTGGACGTGGACAGATGTCTGAGGTGCTCTCTCGTCTCCGTGTCCTCAGGTACAACCCCACCAAGCTCGCCAAGAGAAGATGAAGTCATCCCCAGATGGATTTGTGGATGTGATGATGCTCTTCTTTAACTCACTGACAGCAATGTAACAAATGAGCTTAAGTTAAGCAGATTTTGTCAAAGTTTTTTTTATTTGTTGTTAATAAAAATATTCCATAGAAAAGATTAAAACCTAGAGATTGTTTCACCCGCCTGCATGCTGAAAGCAGCTCTGGAAACCCACGTTGGTCCCTGCTTCCAGGGAAACTGGCTCAAGTGGGTTATGTTCCTTTTATTTTAAAGCAATCTCAATCCTTCAGGCACTTTTCTATTTCTGAAACAGAAGTGCAGTCATCAAACCACACATCTGTTGGTCGTTCTGTGCAGACGCTGAAGCTCGGTTCTTCAAATTCAAGTTAAGATTAAACTCATCAGTTTAACTTGTGCAAGAAGAAACCTTTCGGATCGTCTGTAGAGTTAGCAAACTGGCTTTCAACATTTCAAAATGCAGAGAAACGATTGAGCAGCTAGCCTAAATCTGCACCAGTCTGTGTTCACGTATAATAAAAAATGCCATTAAAGCAGAACGTCTCAGCAGCTTTTATTTTGAAGTGAAAACTTTTCCACTGTTGAGCTCCTGTGCATTTGCCTTTTCCCACATTTCTCCTCGTAGCACTTTTCTTGTTGCTGATGACGCTGCCGTTGGCGGCTGCCGGCCCCGGGGCTCATGCCTACATGCATATAATCCACACTTTATATCTAAGCAGTATTAAAAACTCAGCAGGGAGGGGAAGAAACCTCAGGTGGTGTAACGGCTTAAATTCACCCGTTAAACTCTAATCAGGAAACCTAAACGACAATAATGGAAAAGTGTTGTGTTAGTTGTAATAAAAGATAAAACCACTGGGAGTGTTGAGACTGACAAAAAAAGAGGATTTTTTTTAAAATCACATCACAGATTAGCAAAGTTTTGTATGTAAAAAAATAAAATTATGACATCCTATTTTTAGTCAACTCCTAAAACTTTTTTGGCACTTGACTTGTTTTTAACATGGTAGAAAAAAACTTTTAGTTAAACAATCAAAACAACTTATTGTGACCTGTTGTACAATAGTTACACACAATATTAATAATAAAACTATGAAATACAGAGACACTGAAATCTAAATGATTTTAAAAGACGTTAATAAATTATATTCTATGTGGGATTTTAAAGAGATTTTCATTAAATTAATTTAACTTTAAAAGTAAAGAAACCGTAACTTTCTTGTATTAAAGGTGTGGTTCACTGACAAAACATTTTTAGTGATCATTTCCGATTATAATGGGAGTGTTTCATGCAGACTGAACATGAAAATAGTCTCCTACACCTATCTCCTGCAGTAGCTTCTGATAGAAAACAGACGGTGAAACTCTAGGATTAGAAAATCCCGACAGATCTACGTCACCCTGTCACTAACATTCATGCACTCACCCATCTGGACTCACAACGGGGAAGGCTGTTGTTGGTTTAGCGTCCAGGAAACAGCAGAAAACGTCTCAGCTACGAGAAGCTAACTATTAGCATTAGCAACTCCACCACACAGCAGAACTCTTCCAGACTTGTGTTATTTGTGGAGACAAAACATCAACGTTGCAGAGCAGACAGAGTCGGTGGTAGAGTCGTGTTGCTGTTAGCCAGTCAGAGGAGAGATGTCCACATATCAGGAAGTAAGACAAAAACACACTTCCCTTGCACGATCCCGTCCAGGGATGCGAGTGTGTAGGATGTCCTGATTCTCAATTGTGAAAGTTGACCACACCCCATTTGCACCCTTGATCCATGAAGTGTATTACCCACAATCCTTTGCTACATGGAAATTTTGAGAAGAAGGTGAATGGCTCAAGTGCTTTTTCTGAAAATACATATTTTCAAATGAATGACGTTCATTTTGGGATGATTAGTTATATTATTTCATGCTCTGGATGTTTTAGACTAAGGTTTAATGTGGACAGCAATGAATGTAAATGTAGTCAAACGATTGTTAATGCTTGCTTAGTACGAGGACTGACTAGAGTCAGTGACTTGATGCAATTTGCTGGGTTCCTTATATAAGAAACTTTTCTGATTAGCTTAATGAACTGAACTGTGTTGGAATGTTTACTACGTGAAGTGCCTTGAGACGACTCT
This sequence comes from Nothobranchius furzeri, assembly GCF_043380555.1. Classification (NCBI taxonomy): domain Eukaryota; kingdom Metazoa; phylum Chordata; class Actinopteri; order Cyprinodontiformes; family Nothobranchiidae; genus Nothobranchius; species Nothobranchius furzeri. The sequence goes on along the minus strand of NC_091745.1, from coordinate 79,432,855 downwards.
TGTCGTGATTTGGCGCTATATAAATAAACTTGAATTGAATTGAATTAATAAAAAGTAGCACAAACAGCGACCAGCATCCCCGTATGCATCACGGTCAGTTATGCAATGCTTCCTGTCCCAACTCGGCCCACTTGTGTACCACACACTCGAACCCTTACTGTGCACTTCTACCAAGTGCACTTGACAGAAAACCGTAGGGCGCAGCTCGAGTGTTGGGATTGGGCCTAAATCTGTGATGTGGGTCACCACTAGTTGCACTGGTATATTTTCCCCACCGAGTACGACCTACAAGGCATTTGTTCCTACTAGAGACCACTGCAAGTGTAATGATAAAACAAGTGAACCGCACCTTTAACACAAATTTTGAAAAGATTAAAGTTAAATGGACATTTTAACAAATTCCACTGATTGTCTATAAAAATCACATTTAGGCACATCTCTATTGTCTCCTGTTGAAAATGAGCCAAAGATTTCTCAATTTGGGAGCAAACTCCCACCTAAAACTCATAAAATTATTCTACAAATCTAAACGGTTCCTACAGGGACTAACAAGTCTTTCACACACTATACAATAAACAATTGCCCTTTAAAAACCAGTAGTTTTTCTGAGCATACTTGGACCCAAAAACAGGAGTCTTGACATTGGATCTGAAAGAATACATTCAGGTTTGCGAGTGATGATGTTTGCATAGAAAGCCTGTTTAGTAACCAAATCACCAAAGCATTCGGTCAAATGAGCCAAACCTGGATTAGCAGCTTAGAAAAGATTTTCTAGAAGAGGCTCAGTTGGAGAGATGAAGTCATTTTGGTGGTGAATCTGTTGGATTTTAAATATACCTGTTTGCATTCGACACAACCGTGTGGTTATTTCAAACGGGATCACGTGTTTCAGTTGGTTTGGACTAGGGGTGCAATACCGATATTGGTACCGGTATCGATACCGATATTGGTGCAGATACTGATTCCAGTATCTGTAAAGGTTAACCGATACCAATGCAGTTGCTTGAAAATGGCTTCGCTGTAACTTGTCATTTCTGTTCACCTAATATTTTAGTTTTGTGATGATTTCCATTCATATGTTTTACTTTTTATCTACCTCACAGTCTTTTCCTGTTGAAAGCAGAGCAGAAAATAAAATCTGTATTCCAAATCGTTGCATTTTTTTGTGCGGTAGAAGTATCGGTGATCAGTATCTGCAAGTACTCAGATCCCAGTATCGGTATCGTATCGGTCTGGAAAAAAGGGGCATCGTTGCATCCCTAGTTTTGACTCTTACGTTTAAATTAGGGAAAGCAACTTAAGTGAGTGTTGTTAGAAGAACTGTCGAAGACACAAGGTGAATGAATAATTAACCCTGATGAGAAGAAAGTCCCGTACGGTTACGAGGTCACTGACCGGCCGTTAAACATTGGCACGCAGTAGCTTAGACATAAGGAGACTTCATCGGAAGTCAGGCAAGACTAGCAGCTGTCTTTTGTTTCATTAGAAACTAGTTAGTGTACTCCCTCTCTCGTTTGGCTTCATAAACGTTGAAAACAAAGAAGCGTGTGTGATAAAACATTAATGATGAAAATTCAGCCTGTGTCCTGAGACCGGACCGTTTAGCTTCTTCAAATAAAGGTATTCCCTCCTTTGCTGATTAGCTTTTCTCTCTTCTTGAGTCTCGCCAGCAGACAGGAAGTGATCCCTAAAGCTCCGCCCTTTAAAAAGCGCACAAAGTTGTCTCCCACCAGCGGGCCCATGGCAAACAGGCCTGGCTCCTTGGTGCACTCAAAGGTGTACTGGTTGATGTCGATGGGGTTTTGCTTGCAGGAGATCGGCCTTGTTGGATCCTGACCTAGGTACTGACCCTGACCTTTCAAGAAAAACAAGTTTGGGTTGGTCCCAATCAGCACAAGGACCATGGAGACCTTGAACGCTTTGAGGGAGTTGTTGCCCTGCAGCAAACACTTCATGTCGGGCTGGAACGACACCACGCAGTGTTCTGGGAAACTGGTATAGTCGGGCAAGAGGCCGACACTGGCGCCTCCCGCGAGGTTCCCCGCAGAAAGTTGTGGTTTTGGGCACATCTTGGCACAAACGGAAGAGGCTATGCTTTCTGGCTGGGGTCCGTTTGGAGCAGCCATGTTTGTGTAGGTCTGAGAGCACATCATGTTGTACACTTTGTGGTATTCTGGGTACAGAGACTTGGGCAGCTGCTTAAAGATAAGGTCTGGGTTGTCCACACTCTTCCGAAAAACGTGCAGCACTCTTATGTTGCTGCTACAGGCGCACAGAACCGCATCTGCGGCGCTTAGACCAGCACCGATGATCAAAACCGGATCAGAGTTCCTGTCGAGCTTCCTCTGGCTGACAGCCAAGCCCAGGTTGGAGATGCTGTGGAAAACAAACGGAAGATCCTCCCCCTCGACACCTAAGCGAACTGGTGAATCAGACGCACCCGTGGCTAGGACAACATTCTCAGCAAACAGAGAGAAGGGAACGTGAGTTTTGTTCTGCACCTGCCGATATCCTCTTACTTCCCAAAGAGTGCCCCCTCCTCCGTTCTTCACGCACGCCTTTCCATTTCCCACAAAGCCCCCCTTCCCCTCCTCTCCCGTCCCTCCATCTCCTTTGTCAGTGTGCCCATTTTCCAGATCTTCCGCCTTGTGCCCCCGGCAGAGTTTCTGAATGGAGGTCACGTAAGTGTTGTCAACAAAATTCTTTTGGAGACCCTTCAGCTTCACGTAGTCACGATAATAAGTCGAAATCTCCTCTGGCGTTGCTCTGTCACTCGTCACATCCCTAAAGAGACGAGAAGACGATGAGAAACCAGCGTGCAGACGTAAAAACCAGAAACATCTCTTTTGAGCTGCTTTTTAACCTGCGTTTCCCGTTTGTTAAGTCTCTGTAATTCACACCAGGAAGCTCCATCCAGATGCCAAGACTTATGGTCAGCATGGAGCCCTCCATGGCCTAAACAGGTAATAAACCATCACAGACGTGAGAACATATCTGGTAACCTCAAATGCAACCTGTTGCAGACTAAACTTTACAGCTTACATGCCAAGCTCCCCCCGGCGTCCCCTTTCCCAGAACCAGATGCGGGATGTGCTGCTGCTTGTCTCTCCTCCACTGAAGCACAGGAGGGAACTCGTAGCCAAAGTCGGCGTTGGGGTGCAGCAGCGTGTCAAACAGCACAGCCACAGGATTCCTTGACCTCCCTTCAAGACCTTCACTCAAATACTCCAAATCCTGCAACCCAATAAGAAAATGAACCCTTAGCGGCGTTTTTAGGTGAACTCTAGGCGAACTTGGAAGTGGTTTTACCTGCTCGGTGATGGCGAGATGCTTGGCCTCTTGCAGTTTTCTGTACAGAACCGAGTTTGGGTGGACAGTCGCAGGGTCTAGGTGGGGCTTGTAGCCACTCAGCATGTAAGACAGACAAATACCGGATGGGCCGTTACCTAATAACAAACCAGGTTTGGGGAATGTAAGAAAAGCTTTCCAAGTTAAATAGAAATGGCCATTTTGAAACTTGGAGGGACAGTGCAGACCCGTCAAGCCATCAAAGGTGAGTTTACCTATGATTACCACGGGGAGGGTAGGGGGATGCTCTTGCGGCAGAGTGGTCCCTTCTAAAAGAGGCATGGCTGCAGCCTGGGCCAGGGCCGGCTCTGAGGATGGACACAACGACAGATGTGTGAAGAAAGTTCTAGAAACCTCTCTAGCCGTGCATCAGACATGACAGGCATGGTCTCGTTTGTGCTTTGCTCCTCTACTGTCTCCGTGCTCCTGGGTCAGACTGAACAGGATTAAACCCCAGTGTTGTTGTCTCAGCTAGCCTAAATCCTGTCTCCGTCACCAGCTGACTCAGAAACATACACACCGAGGGACGTTCGTGGTGTTGTTGTGCTTCCACCCACAGCCGCGACCCCCCTCCCGTCTGTCTGGGGCTTTCAGACACGTGGAAACACCCCGCCACAACACGATGAGCCCACAGATTTTATCACTGGTGCACCGCGGATGTACACACCCCCTCACTCGCCTCTGGTGACCCCGGCATCGCTCCCCCAAACAAAGGGAGTTCATGTTAGATTTGTGTAGGCGTGGGTTTGTTATGAGCGCTAATCCCACCGGGCCTGTTTATGTCTTTGCCGCCCTTGTCAGCGGCAGCAGGATGAGAATGTGGTCCTGGCACGGTGACAGGACCCAACCAGTCACACAAACTCCCACTCAAAAAAAAAAAAAAAAAGGAAGTAAAGAAATCCTCCACAAAGCAGAGTGACGGCCACTTCCTCGGCTGGCGCACCAGCCAGAGTGCATCTGTCTTGTGCTTCACTACTCGTGTACCTGCAGCTGGCCCTCCTCCTGTTGGACCCGAGTCTGTCGGACAACGACTCGCCTGTGTCGGCTTGTTTACACTTTTCAGTCGAAGCAATCGGATTCCACGCATAGCATGTCCCATTGGGAACGTGCCCCCAGTTGGCAGGACTGGCATTTCTATGCCACTGGTCACAATTAAAAACCTACTGGTTGAAAAAGATAACTGTTGTCACCTTTATACATTTCTTGAACAAACTTCCTGTTGGTTTTCTCTTATTTCACCCAACCTGATGACAAGCTAACTGGTTCAAGTCAATTCAAGTTTATTTATGAAGCGCCAAATCACGACAAGAGACGTCTCAAGGCACTTCACATAGTAAAACATTCCAATACAGGTCAGTTCATTAAGCCAATCAGAAAAAAGTTTTCTATGTAAGGAACCCAGCAAATTGATGCAATCCTCATACTAAGCAAGCATGCAGCGACAGTGGAGAGGTAAACTCTTTTAACAGGAAGAAACCTCCAGAGAATCCTGGCTCAGTATAATCACTCACACACACACACACACACACACACACACACACACACACACACGTAGTGTTTCTATGGTTACATTGTGATTTCTTAGTAAATATTCTATTTGGCGAGAGATAAACTTTATTGTATTTATCCTAGTGAATCGATAAAGTTAAAGTCCCATTAGTTGTCACACACACACAGGTGTGTGTGCGAAATTTGTTCTCCGCATTTGACCCATCCCCTGGGGGAGCGGTGAGCTGCAGACACGGCCGCGCTCGGGAACCATTTGGTGGTGTAATCCCCCAATCCAACCCCCTTAATGCTGAGTGTCAAGCAGGGAGGCACTGGGTCCCATTTTTTCAAAGTCTTTGGTCTGACCCGATCAGGAATCGAACCCTGATCTCCCAGTCTCAGGGCGGACACGCTACCACTAGACCACTGAACTGGTAATTAAACAGGTAAACTAGTAGTAGCACATTCAATGTCAAAGAGAGTAAAATGTTAATATCAGGAGAGGGAGAGTGTTTAAGTGGTCAAAATCATTTAAAACTGTTTTGTTAGCAAGAAATGTATCATGAAGCAGATGAATCTACGTTTCACTGGCGGTCTCTTAGAGCCGTGTTCTTGGTCAAATGCTCTCTCTGGCTTTTGTTGGAAACCTGGTTATTTTTGTGGTGGAGGTGGAGGGGGTGGCCAGGCTAATCAAACACCCGTTTGCCCTGCGGTGTTGGAGAAGGAAATGATGCAACACTTGTTCTGTGTGCATCATGTTCTATTTTCACATATTTGGCATCAGAAATGTAAAGTTTTGAGGCTGCACGTAAACTTCCATCTATTCCATCTATTACCTCATAGGAATGCTTTTATTTTACAAATATGAGGAATTTGTAAACATGACATCATTTCTGGGTGAAAACAACATTTTTAAGTTTATGTAAAAATGTTTTGAAATAAATGAAAGCCTAACAGAAAGGCCTGAATCCAAAGCATTGTTGTTTGTTGTTGTTTGTGTGTTTGTTTGCATTACAACATATTGAAAGCCTTCCAGAACTCTCTGTGTTATGAACAGTAGGTGGAAATCCAAATAACACTTTTGTTTTGCAGTAAACTGATTTTGAGCTTATGGCCAAAAGTGTTTTCACTAATAAAATGAAAAAGGCTCCAGCTGGGTTTGTTCATTTTCTTCTGGCAGGCCTATGGCTACAGCTCATCCTGACCACCTGCAGATGCACGAGGATGAACTCAGAGCCTGACTGGGACACGGATCTTGTTCAGGTTAAGGATGCTGATGGAGCAGCTCCGCCAGCATCCTCTCTGACGCAGGCTTTAAACATCACTCTACTCCTGACTCCGTGCAGTGGAGCAACAAGGAGCACATGCTACAGCAGCTAGTTTCCATCACTGCATAATTTAGGTCACATTCATCTGCAACACTGTTCCGGGACCAGGAGCTCTTACCGTGCGGATCGGTCTCTCTGTCCCGCAGTCGCGTCCTGTTATCATGACCCTGGACTGCGTTTAAACCTTATAAATAGACCGGGAGCGGTGGGAGGACCCATCTAAATGTCTGAGCTCATCATGAGATAAAAGCCAGCCTCCCTTGTCCTCACACGCGCGCACACATGCACTCACCTGCCTCAAACTGGTGCGTTCAGGTCCGATCAGACGGGAAGATTCTGGTCAAGGAGGTTCTGTATTCTGTAAAAGCGCGTGCATCAAAGTCCTGCGTCTCCTGCTAGTCACATGCGTATCTCAGTGCGCGCGCGGGTGGCGCGTTCACGACAGCGCAGAGCGTCTCAGCATCCTCACAGCGCCGCCGACCCTGCTGGTGGGCTCGTCTGACAACATCTCACATCACGGTGGAAAAATAAAATAAAAAAGGCCCAAATCATTCCATTTCTGTTGAAAATATTTCATTAAGTATCTTTATCCCATTTCCTCCACACATTTGTCATGATCAGTATTTGTTGTTGTTTTTATTTATTACCTTACAGCATGTTTACCTTGTGATCTAGATCTCATACAACATCAGTGAACTGAACTGGGATGTTTACTGTGTGAAGTGCCTTGAGACGACTCTTGTCGTGATTTGGCTCTTTATAAATTAACTTTTAATTGAATTTGGTGCTGTATAAATAAACTGAATTGAATCATAACATTTCCACTGGAGAACATGTCAAATGAAAATTTAAATGTAGCAAATTTCACTTAAAAACTACATTTAGGACTGGGTATGTGTTGTGTTCTGACACCAGCGGTGCGCTGCTGATATAAACAGAGGTGGTGTGGAGAGTTTGGGGAGTTCCTGAGAAGTGCTACCAGATATGTTCATGCTGGTAGAAGTAGTGTCATAAAATGGTGATGGTTGCCATAGGACCCAAATACAGGTTAGCAGGATCAGGAGGCCGGTAAAATAACTGTTTAATATGAATAATGGTATAGGTACCATTTCATGACTCTGCTGCAAAACCTGACAAGAAAAAAATGTTTGACTCCCTTAAAAACTTCAGTAATCTTTTGCCTCCATCGACATGCATTTTTTTCAACTGTCTGTCTAGATTTCTAGGATAGTAAAACTCTGCAGTGGTGTTAAAATTGTTTTTCTGCATTAGGTCTATATTGCTTTTTGTTGTTAGCTGTTATTCCAAGCACAAATTCTGACCTTCTAAATGAACGAGCAGATAAAAAGTAACTCAGCAAAAAACAATTCATTATTTGATTATTGAAGTGAGTGTTTCAAAGATTAGATAACTAATATGTCCTAAATATGTTTGCTAATAGATAAAAAGGGTAAAGCAGAAGTTTACAACAGCGATAGGCTTGAGTCAGGCTATATTTTCCATGTATTTACAAATCTGCAGCATTAGCTGGATAATTTTATAAAGTGGATAGCCTAGATTAAGATAAAGAAAAGCCGTTAGCACGGATGATCCGTTGGTTTAAGACTGCAAGGACAAAAATCATCTTTTCTGTGAATAAACAAAAACCACTCATGTTTTGTCTGGAAGTGACGAAGTTGTTTCGAGTAGCCAATGATAGAGGTTTATTCTCAAAAAAAGCCCGCCTGTCCCATCGCATCGACCAATCAGCGGAAAGAAAGGCTTCTCGTCCTTCTTTAGCCCACACAACACATGCATGCTAAAGCTAGCAGTGATGGCAGACAAGTAAAGTAGCCCGAAACGTCTTCTAACATGGTCCACATCGGTAGAATTTGCTTCCGGAAGGTAAATTATTATTTCTGCACATCAGTGAAGTCAAGTTACAAAGTGACAGAATGGTTTATAGATATTTGACTTTCAATGCTAAGATAGCGGTTAGCATAAGGATGACCGTGTAGTGAAATGTGTCAAAAAATACCCCAAAACAACGTAAATGATTATTTTTACGAAACAGTTCTTGTGATTACTTTGTTGAAATATATTTTTCTGCAATATGTTCAAAAGCGGTTAAAATCATCCTTTATAGAAAACTAATTAAACGGAATGGTGGGATAAAAATGAGCAATATCATCTAAAATAGATTAAAACAACTTGCTGTTTATATAACTGCGTTATGGTTCTTTTTAACACAGCAAAAGTGTTATTTTTACTTATGTTTCAACTACCAGTGTAGCCCTCTTCAGAGTTTTGCCTTTGTTGACATCGAAACGTTAGTATAAATAAGGCAAAAATACTTTTGCTGTGTTACAGTCACCAATTCTTGTCACGTGTCTTGCCCATGTATGTCTGATCTCTGAATTGTGTGTACTGAAACTCTAATTTCCCTCTGGGATTAATAAAGTATTGATTGAATGATTGATTAAAAAATAACCGTAATGCAACGCACAGTATGAATGTACAAGAAGTTGCTGTTTATATGTAAAATAATCAGATTCTATGGTCACTTTCTGCTTTTGCCGTGATTCTCATGTCTGATGCCAATAAATGTTTAAAACATTTTGTTTTGCTACTTTAAATTTGGGTAAATCTATAAATACAAGAACATTCAAACTCCATCAATCAGATATTTATTTTACTACCTTCCAGTATGGAAACTTCATAGATAACCTCCGCCTTTATGTCCGAGGAGGATGTGGTGGAATGGGACTGCCTCGTCTCGGAGGACAAGGAGGCTGTGGAGGAAATGTTTGGGTGGTGGCTAAAAATAACACAAGTTTGAAGAAGATCAAGGATAAACACCCGCAGAAACGTTTCGTAGGCGGAACAGGAGGCAACAGCAGGTTTGTCTGCACTGATTTAAAATATCGGTGCTTACTTGTTGACATTCATGCATTTACATTTTCCTGTAAGGGTCAGAAGAGTTTAACTTTTGTTCTTCGACAGTGTTCGAGCATTGAAGGGTGAGAAAGGAAAGGACATTGAAATCGTGGCTCCTGCGGGAATCACCGTCACCGCCGATGATGGCAGCGTTATTGGTATGTAAAAAATCATTTCTTCCTTATTCTTAACACTGTAAACTTTATGTTCTCAACCCTGTTCCTACAAGGTGACCTGAATGTGGAGGGCGATCGTGTCTTGGTGGCCAAAGGAGGATCTGGTGGTACTTTCTACTCGTCATTTGAGCCTGAGAAAGGCCAGGTCAAACACATCCGGCTGGACCTCAAACTTATTGCTGATTTGGGCCTTGTGGGGTGAGCGCACGTGAGCAAGCCTGTTTCAGCTGGAGCTCTAGACACCGTCTAACGTTTGTCTTTAAATCATCATCAGATTCCCAAATGCAGGAAAGTCATCTCTCCTCACAGCATTGTCTAATGCCACGCCTCAGATCGCCAGTTACGCATGTGAGCGCAGATCAAAGCCGGTGCCGGGGCTCAGCACTTTTACTCCCTTCTGGGTCTAAAAAGCTTTTTGTGTGTTTCAGTCACAACTTTGAGGCCTGAGATCGGAAAGGTGATGTACTCGGATTACAAACAGGTAGTTCCTTTGGTATACCCAAGTAGCTTTATTTTTTGTGAGTTCCCTCATTAGTTTGTGTTTCTGTAGATCTCTGTTGCTGACCTCCCGGGGCTGATCGAGGGGGCTCATGTGAACAAAGGCATGGGACACAAGTTCCTGAAGCATGTGGAGAGGACCAAGCAGCTGCTGTTTGTGGTTCGTATCTGCAGACGGAGCACGTGCAGACACTTACAAATTCTGATGGGCTCGACACACGGGAGGCGACATCGCCTCTCCTCCATTTTCAATGAGACAAAGCGATAATCGCGGGTCTCCCTCCTGCTAAGCGAAACGCGAAAAACATGCGTGTGAAATTTTGCGCTTGTGCACGTGTCGTGCACAGGCGACCGGTGTTGGGAGTATAACGGCGTTACTAACGGCGTTCTTTTTTAGGTAACGGAATAATCTAATAGTTACTTTTCCCACTGTTGCAACGCCGTCACGTTACTGGGGACGGAAGGTTGTGCGTTACTATGTGCTTGTGGAACGTTGAGCAACAGTGTGAGGCTTTCTGACCGCCACACTTCAGCTGCAGCCAGGGAGAGAGAGGTGTCGGTAACGCACTTACAAACATGATGATGATTGGCCGGGTGGGCGGAGACCCTCACGGTCTCAGTCGCTGCCTGCTGTAGACCCAACAGAGCAGTGATGGGAACAACGCCGTTTAAAATAACCACGTTAATAAAAAAATATTTCTTTCTGTAACGAGCAAACTAATTAATTACCGTCTTCTTTTAACAAAACCTCGTTTCTGTTACTGATAAGGAAATGCGTGCGTTAAGCAGCGCGGTGTGTTGAAGCTGTCATCAGCTGATCAGGAGCTAAAGAGGCAGATGTTTTCATCCAAGAGCATCACGGCCGTGAAGAACGAGGAAGACGTGATGAATATCTACAGCTGCAGGTGTGGATATTCATCGGGACGTCCCGAAGGTCCGCTCACCTGTTCACCGCTCAGACGTCCTGATCTTCTACCTTCCTAGATCATCCAGCTGTAACCTGTTTCTGATCATGTCTTTAGTCCCGTTGTAACACTGATGCATCAGTCTCAGACGTCATGGAGCTCAGGTGTTATCAGAACTACCTGTGTGTGTTCACCACCCAGCTTCAGCTCTTCTGTGGTTGGGTCTGACCCAAGTTAGTAAATGTAAGTCCTCCATCAGGCTTGTGCCTCTTCTAGTGTCATTTTAAAGGATTTTATTTATTTATTTAACTAGAGCTGAGGAAAATAATCAAATAATCGATGCATGGGGATGCGGACATAAACGATTCTGCATCGTAGAAGAGTACGCCATAATCGATTATAGTGGAATGTAGTTTTGTTTTTTTAACGGCGGCACCAGCGCCGTATCCAAATCTGTCAGAGTGAGCGTCCTCCACATTTACCTCCGCCTTAATGTGGTACTGCAGGGCTGAGCGCTAGAGTTGTCACCCGAGACCAAACCGGAACCGAATCAGCCCGACCGGTTCTGTTGGATTTGGGCCGTGAATTAAGTTAATTGAGCGGGTTGTCACGCGGCACGCTCCGCTCGCTCGATCAGCGACCGAGAGAGAGACACACTGTCTGCTCACACAAGAGAGACGATCGGAGGACGCTCCTCCAAACCGATGCTCCAAACACGCGTTTTTATTTTCATAATTTATTATTTCTCCTGGAAGCGCTCAGTCAGACTGCTTGTTGTAATGTAGGGAGATCCGGTCTTGGGGAGGGGGCGGGGTCAATGACGGCGGCTGCAGCGTGATCATCTGTCTCTTTTATTTAGGGACACGGAGAAGTTAAAAGGAGAAGTTCCACTTTATTCTTTTGTGTCATGAAGATAAACTGATGTTAAATTCAGCTTAAAGAGAAGCTGGGAGGAAGCTTTGGTTCATTTTAGGTTACAGGAGATCTGTCTCCTATCTGCTCCTCCAGAGACAGCATGGACATGAGGGTCACATGGTGAGGGTCCCACAGGACAGGTTAGTGGAAAGGTTTGTAGTTAGCTGGTTAGTGAAGGAGATCCATCAGCTGGGTAATTTAATCCTAATCCAGCCCACAGCCTTCTGCTGGTGTTATTATCAGGAAGAATAAAACACGCATCTTAAATATGATTGGAAGTGTAGAATTTGTTTTATGTTTTATTATTTTCTGCATCAAACAGAACTTGATTCATTCTCCAACATTTCAGAAATGAACCGCTGGGTTCAAATAAAATAAACTAAGTCAAACATTTCATTTGGTGTTATTTCTTACACCCTTCAACTGCGGCATAAATATTTGACTCTAGAGCTGCTCAGAGACATTAAACACTCATATATGAACCCATTATGGATTTTATTATTACATTATGTGTCCTGTAGGTTTTCCGTACTTTTTTAGATTTTGAGAGTTTTTGCAAAGCGTGTTTTTCTCAGCCTGAGGCGTGGTGCTGAACGAGGAAACAGATGTTTTACTTTGTTAAATCTTCTTAAATGTTTAAAATGTTTTGTCCTAACCTGTTTTGAATGGAGAGCTTTTGAGGGCTGGCAGGTTGTGTCCGTTACATTTTAGATAAAAAAATAAAAGCAATTATCTGACATCTTCTATTTATCGATGAAAACAAATCAATATGAAATAATCGTGATGCATCGGGATATCGAATCGAATTGAATCGTTGACCCAATAATCGTAATCGAATCGAATCGGGAGACAAGTGAAGATTCACACCTCTATATTTGACCGTTACTAGATTACCAGCAACAGAAATGCTGCTAGAACACAAACAGTTATGTCAAGCTGGAAAAATTAAAATGCTGTGCAAAATTACATTTATATCTGTAATTTAACTAGACTGAGAGACCATTTAAAGGCTCGGGAACCTTTGCAGGTGTTTATATTTGCAATTTTACATTTTAGCTGATTGGGGTCTTGTTAAATATCACACAGTGACCTTTTAATAGTCTAGATTAGTGTAATGCTCCTGTTAGTAGTTCCTTCTGTTAAGTGCTTATTTATTTAAATAATTCAGGTTTATAAAAAACATTTAGACACACATTTATTATGTTCCAGTCATTAGTCATTTATATTTCACTATCGTAGTAATTCTTGCATGCTTTAATGAAAAAAGTAATGAAGTAGTTATTTTTCTTGGTAATCAGTTACTTTTATAATCTTGTAACTCAGTTAGTAACTGAGTTACTTTTTTGACAAAGTAATCAGTAACTATAACTAATTACTTTTTAAAAGTAACGTTCCCAACACTGCAGGCGACCCAGCGACGCGATCCCAGAAAGTTGAAATATTTTCAACTTTTCATCGCTGTCGCTCGGACGAGGACCAATCAACGGAGGTTTTATTCACAGACCAATGAGCGGACAGGATGCTCCGCACATCTCCGAGCAAACATGGAGAAGTTGATACCTGCTGTGACGGATTTCCCAGAACTGTACAATATTTCTACCAAAGAATATAGAGATATTCACAAAAAGGCCGCGGCGTGGGAAGTTGTTGTAAGATTTCACATAACTCTAGCAGCACCTTGCGAAACATCATATCTACCGCTTTTTTAACTCTGAACCACTTAAATAACCTTAATTCCCTCCAACCCGACGCAGCCAAACAAAACAACGGAAGATTCGATTTCGCCATGGAACAGAACGTGTAGACGGCTTTGCCGCTGGCCGCTGCCGCGGGTCGCCTCCCGTGTATCGAGCCTATTAAAGTGCTAAATAAGAAATAAAAGGGGTTGAAATGATGACCGAAACAATAAAACAGAAATGTAGAAGGAAACAGCCGGCGACCACTGTGGAGTTCAGCTTTTTGTTCCATTGCAGGTGGATGTGTGTGGGTTTCAGCTGGCAACTAAAACACCTTTCAGGTCTGCCTTTGAAACTGTGCAGCTTCTCACCAAGGTGAGTCTGAGGCAGCAAAAGTCAAGACTTAAAACGTTACGTTTCTATGCTTTCGTTCTTTTTTAAACACAGAAACAGTTTTGTTTACCTGTTTGTAGCTACGGTTTCGCCGACAGCTGCCGGCTTCTTCAGGCTGACGCTGATGGTGGCGCGTCACTTCCTTCTCCGTTTATCTGCGGGCAGCAGAGGACGTTGTCGCCCTCTACTGCCCGCTCTCCCCTCTCCGACGATGCAGTCCCATGCGTGGTCCAGCGTGTAAACTCCGTCGTCCCTGTTCATGGTCAGTGAACAGGCAGGCGGGCAGTAGAGGGCGACAACGGAGAAGGAAGTGACGCGCCACCATCAGCGTCAGCCTGAAGAAGCCGGCAGCTGTCGGCGAAACCGTAGCTACAAACAGGTAAACAAAACTGTTTCTGTGTTTAAAAAAAGAACGAAAGCATGGATTTACAAAGACACAGCAAGAACACACCTAAGACGTTACGTTTCTTTTTTCCTCCTGATTTTTTGAAGCTTAAAGAGCAAGTCACCCCCTACCAGATTCTTACTCCACTCCCACTTCCTGTTTGAAAAATACAACAAATGCTGTTGCCTAGCAGACCGAGAGGGTGGAGCCGCTAACAAATACACACACACACACACAGGCTCACAACGACATTGTGACATCATATGGTACCAGCTAATGTTCTAGGGTACCTCTTAGCCAATAGCGATGGCAGTTTTAAATTCAAATGCAGTGCAGAGTTTTTACCTGACAACGGCACAACACTGTTTGACTAAAGTGCGTCTTCGGTAAAATTTAAATGTTCTGCCTAAAACTGTCAGTGTTGTGCCGTTGTCAGGTAAAAACTCTGCACTGCATTTGAATTTAAATCTGCCATCGCTATTGGCTAAGAGGTACCCTAGAACATTAGCTGGTACCATATGATATCACAATGTCGTTGTGAGCCTGTGTGTGAGTGTATTAACAAATACACACCAAGCGGCTCTGCCCCCTCGTTCTGCTAGGCAACAGCATTTGTTGCATTTTTCAAACAGGAAGTGGGAGTGGAGTAAGAATCTGGTAGGGGGTGACTTGCTCTTTAAAGACCCTGTCCTCTACTTTCCCCTCCTATGAGACCTGTCCTGTCCCACAGTAGCTGTTAGAGCGCTCACGTTCCCTTTTCTTGTGTTTTTTACATTTATTTTCAGACTTGGCAGTGCTTTGGCCATTTGCTGTTCTTCCATCTACATGTTTTAGATCTTTTTTTAGCTCCTGCGTCGGATTAGGTAGATTTTTTAGCTCAGCGTGGACACTTGAGCTAAATAAAGATACGATTGGTCCATGCAAAACAACTTCAGTGCACATCCAGCACTCGCACCATTAAAACTGTGCCGACACCAGTGAGTCTTAGCTCTTTTAATTTCATTGCACTTTGACGTTTAGCTTTAATATGAACCCAAACTGTACAGCAGCGCCCTCTACTGTTTGTTTTGTTCAAAGGGTCTCCTCTGTGAACATGCAGGGCTTTAGGGCTTGTAAGTCTTTATAACCCTCACACTCTCTTGTCTGCTGGAAGGAGCTGGAGTTGTACAAGGAGGAGCTGATGTTGAAGCCTGCATTATTAGTGGTGAATAAAATGGATCTGCCTGGTGCTGAGGACAAACTATCAGAGCTAAAGGAGCAGCTGCAACACCCAGAAGGTAAATTAGATGATTTTCGCTGTTGATGAATTTATGGGTCAGTTTGTGGAAGCCCAGAAAGCTGTTTGTCTCTGATGTTTTTTTAAACTATAATTTGACTTTTATTAATCTTGTTTAATAGCAGGGCTGTTCAGTTCCGGGCCTGGAGGGCCGGTATCCAACACGTTTTACTTTAAACCCTGCTTCAACACACCTGATTTCAATCAGCAGGTGATTAACTCATTCACTGCCAGCATTTCTCACTGTTTTTTTTTAAGAGTCACAGAACGTTGCGCGCCAGGATGATGTCTACGCCAAAACAAAGCAGAGACTCACCTCGTACATCAGGAAGAATCTGCGCGTTTCGAGCGTTATCCGTTCTCTCGTAATCCGTTGTCGAATTGTGATCGGCAGACGCTTTTCCGGTTCGCGCCTCACTTCTTTTACAGCAGCGGCCCAAAACGATCTCCTTACACATGGATGATCTGCTTCCTGATCACGTGACGTGTGACGTACGCGGATGAAGATCGGCTTTAGAGCTGAGATGTTTGTTCTCACGGTGCGGGGGCTCGTCCGACGCCCACACAGTAAAAAAAAAATGCAAATGACGACTTTAGTCGTCATTGGCGGTGAATGAGTTAACGGGGTTCTGCAGAGCCTGATGAGCTGCTGCACAGGTGTGTTGGAGCAGGGAAACCACTAAAACAGGCCGGGTACCGACCCTCAAGGCCCAGAATTGAATAACCCTGCTTTGAAGCGTTGCCATGTGGGCCTTAGATTGTTTTAGCTTTCATGACCAAATTCCTGCTCTAGTTGATCTATACAGGTGCTGGCCAGTAAATTAGAATATCATCAAAAGGTTGAAAATATTTCAGTAATTCCATTCAAAACGTGAAACTTGTACATTATATTCATGCAATGCACACAGACCAATGTATTTCCAATGTTCATTACATTTAAATTTGATATTCATAAGTGACAACTAATGAAAACTCCAAATTTGGTATCTCAAAAAATTAGAATATTCTGAAAAGGCTGAATATAGAAGACACCTGCTGCCACTCTAATCAGCTGATTTACTCAAAACACCTGCAAAGGCCTTTAAAAGGTCCCTCAGTCTTGTTTTGAAGGCACCACAATCATGGGGAAGACTTCTGACTTAACAGCTGTCCAAAAGACAATCATTGACACCTTGCACAAGGAGGGCAAGACACAAAAGGTGATTGCTAAAGAAGCTGGCTGTTCGCAGAGCTCTGTGTCCAAGCACATTAACAGACAGGCGAAGGGACGGAAAAAATGTGGTAGAAAAAAGTGTACAAGCTCTAGGGATAACCGCACCCTGCAGAGAATTGTGACGACAAACCCATTCAAAAATGTGGGGGAGATCCACAAAGAGTGGACTGCAGCTGGAGTCAGCGCTTCAAGAACCACCACGAGGAGACTCATGAAAGACATGGGATTCAGGTGTCGCATTCCGTGTGTCAAGCCACTCTTGAACAAGAAACAGCGCAAGAAGCGTCTCGCCTGGGCCAAGGACAAAAAGGACTGGACTGATGCTGAGTGGTCCAAAGTTATGTTTTCTGATGAAAGCAAGTTCTGCATTTCCTTTGGAAATCAAGGACCCAGAGTCTGGAGGAAGGGCGGAGAAGCACAGAATCCACGTTGCATGAGGTCCAGTGTAAAGTTTCCACCGTCAGTGATGGTGTGGGGTGCCATGTCATCTGCCGGTGTTGGCCCACTCTGTTTCCTGAGGTCCAGGGTCAATGCAGCCGTCTACCAGGAAGTTTTAGAGCACTTCATGCTTCCTGCTGCTGACCAACTTTATGGGGATGCAGACTTCACCTTTCAACAGGACTTGGCACCTGCACACAGTGCCAAAACCACCAGCACCTGGTTCAAGGACCATGGTATCCCTGTCCTTGATTGGCCAGCAAACTCGCCTGACCTTAACCCCATAGAAAATCTATGGGGTATTGTGAAGCGGAGGATGCAATACGCTAGACCCAACAATGCAGAGGAGCTGAAGACGACTATCAGAGCAACCTGGGCTCTCATAACACCTGAGCAGTGCCACAGACTGATCGAGTCCATGCCACGCCGCATTACTGCAGTTATTGAGGCAAAAGGAGCCCCGACTAAGTATTGAGTGCTATACATGCACATTCTTTTCATGTTCATTCTTTTCAGTTGGCCAACATTAGAGAAACAAACATTTTTTCATTGGCCTTTAGAATATTCTAATTTTCTGAGATACCAGATTTGATGTTTTCATTGGTTGTCACCTATAAATATCAAAATTAAACGTAATAAACATCGGAAATACATTGGTCTGTGTGCATTGCATGAATATAATGTACAAGTTTCACGTTTTGAATGGAATTACTGAAATATTTTCAACCTTTTGATGATATTCTAATTTACTGGCCAGCACCTGTACAAAGAAAATTCATTCACCTGGATTTGTTTTGGAGCAGCAACACGAGTGCAGGTTGGAGGATGCGGTGACATCTAGTGGCAAAGCTGCAGATTACAGCTCTTTCCTCCCAGCATTTGACGGTCTTAGTAAATTGGACTTTTTTGTAAATTCTCACTAGTTTTTGTAAAGCAGAAGTGAAGTCAGATGGTAGGGACGCATGTCTGTTGAAGAAAACAAAAAAATGACCTAGGTGAGCACGTAACAGGACACCGAGGTGCCATTAAGCCTCCAATTTTGCTCGTCTTCTTTAGAGTTCGTGGATTTGCTGCCTGATGACGTGATCCCAAAGAACTATATGACCTTCAGACACGTGGTTCCCGTTTCTGCCGCCTCTGGCTTCGGCATCGACCGGTTGAAGATGTGCCTTCGACAGTCTATTGATGAACACGCCACAGCAGAAACTGATGCCATCCATCAAGAGAGATTAAAGGAGCTGAGGCACCGGACGCACCAACGCTTGTGAATAACAGACGTCCGGTGTTCTGGCTGCACCGTGGAGGAGGAAGAGGAACCTCCAGCGTTGAACTTTTCTGAAGCGTCCTTTGGCGAGGCTCAGTTTATCAACGAGGATCTGACAGATTCCCCACCCCTTATTTACCACGCTCTGTGTCTTATAACATCCACACGGGTGTGTTGATGAAAGTTTTATATTAAATATATTACAATACTGAATGATTACAAGAAAATAATAAGTGGGTTGGTTTTTGCATCAGTAGTCTGTACAGCACACAGGTATAAAACAAAATCAAAACAAACTGCAGTGTTCCTGAAGTCGAGGGTCGACGAGTCTGGCAGGGTGGGAGCTGGGTTCGGTGTGCTCCAGAACAAATACATTCATGGTTCTGGCTGAAGAGGGTCGGGCAGCTCATCTGGGACACCAGAGAGCTCGGCGCAGCTGTGTGGGTCTGCAGCCTGCACGGCCCCAGCCCTCGCAGACGAGTGCAGCGAAACATCCTGGTCTCCAGAGCAGAGAAGCAGTTTGTGTTAAAATAACCACCAGGAGCTCCTGGTGATGCTCCAGTCCAGGAACGTGACCTCAGACGAAAGATTATTACAATAAAGCACTTAATTGTTGTTTAAACAGCTGCTGTACAGAACTGCTGAGAGAAAACGTTACAAAGGTACTTAATAAAAAAGATGAGCAGCATTAGTCCAGCGGGGTGAAGATGCTTTCCAGATCGGATGCATGAGTTGAGTCACAAATGCAAAAGTGGAACACGCAGGAACAGAAACACATTTTTAGACGAGAGCGGCTGGTCACAAACAGCTGCACTGGTGCAAAACGACATCACTTCCTGTCGTAAGCCGTCCTGACAGGCGGCGCACAAAACCAGTTAAGACCAAATGAAATGTGCAGCGAGGGGTCAGGACATTATCAGTGACATGCTCGATTCTCATCGTGGTCCCACCAGAGCCAGAAACCCAGATTTGATAGACGGTCATGCTGTTGGGTCTTCACAAGCACTGTACAGAAAAATGCACGTTGAAGTGCCGTCGCCGTGGAAACGGCAGCACATCAGCCTCCACGGGGAATCAGGGAGGATGCATCTTCATTATCAAACAAAAAATTCCCCAAAAACAACTCGAGTGACGCGCAGCTACAACTACATGAGACACATTTTGATCCATTCGCTCAGAAATGGCACACAAAACTAGTTCAACTCCACTAAAGCTCCACTCACCGACGGCCGCCCCAGCTACTGAACGCCTCCTCACCATCACGGGTGAAAATAATGCTAAGTTATTTTAAAAAGACACATTCTGCTCATGATGAAAACGGCGATAAAAGGTCACAGAGGAGAAAATAATGCAGACAGAAGAACTAGAAACCCTGACAGAAGAATGACTTCAGGGCTTTATGTACATCTACAGACATCTGCCTCTACAGCACACGGGAGAGGCCAGCAGCCTCTCTGGCGGCCTGTTCTTCAACATGAGAGAAAAAACATACTCCGTGTTGACTTCAATGTACATATTTACACACCAGCAAACCGAGGAGGGCAGGATGGGTCCAAGTTGGGTTGACTTCAGAAAGCATCGTAGAACGTATCGGATCACCGTCTGACTGCATGCTATCCGTACAGCTCTTCTTTCCCGGGGAAGCAGGTGGGGTTGAGACGGGGTCGACTCATGCATACGGCGTTGGACTCTACAGCGATTCACGTGCGTGTAAAAACGACGCCCGGGGTCCCGGTCCGATTTAAAAGGCTTTGAGTCGAGGGACGGCATCGGCTGCCCTGGGACGGTCCTCGTCGTCCAGACCAGAGAAAGATGCTTGTAGATCCAAACTCGCAGACCTCGGTGTACTTCCTGTCTACAGAGGAGGGTGGGGAAGGGGCTCACGTTCTCTTTAGGAGCACTTCTTGTGTTTTCCATTCATAGAAACGAGATGTGTGGTTCTTCAGGAGCGTTTGCAGAGCGGGTGGGACTGACGTTATATTGAGGTCTCCCACAGCTAGAGAGAGAGAGAGGATTCATCATTGATGCTGATACTCGTGTGTAAACTTTACCTCACACCGTCGTCATCAACAGTTTGGTTCATATAGCACTGTTAACTGGAGTGGTTGGCGTTTCAGATGGAGACTTGCCCTGGCACTCTGCCTGTTGGCTTTCCGCTGGTCATCGGGCAGCGGCGGCATCGGGTACGGGTATCTCCTGCTGGACGCAATCGATCCTGTAGAGGAAGTGGGAGACTTGGCGGGGGAGAGGGTCCTGAGGAAAACAGCGGGGGACACTGTTAAAACCTGTGTTGTCTCCTTTAGTCAGGCTGCTGCATGACGGAGTCGACCAAAGACGCAGACAGATAACTGAGCGTTGAGCTAATAACAGATCCGTGACTTTGGGCAACATCGTCCTTGAGCTGCACGCGTTTCTGAGAACAGAAGTTGCTCCTGAGGACAAAAGTTTCATGTCAAATTTAAAAAAAAAGAGGTTTTTAGTTTTGAAATCAACTAGGCTTGGCTCTTAAGAGCAACTTCTGTTTACAGATGTTCCCAGCTGCTGTCAGTTATTTGCATTGGACGTTATGCGGAGTACACATGTGCAGAAGTCCGCCTTTGGCACCGAGCAGCTCAGGATGAGTTCTGGGAGCAGAGATCACACGATCAGGATGGCAGACCAGAGCGGGGCTGGGAACGAACAGCAGACAGTGGAGCTTAAACGTTTTTACTGTCGCTCAAGTGTTATTTCATGTGAAAATTCACTAAAATACCACGAAAACTATCAGATGAAACAAATAGGAATAAACTACAACACGGCTCCTGGAGAAAACTGACCTGATAAATGGTTACGTAGCAAAAATATGTGAGGAATTCATCTAAAGGTGAATCAGATCAAATTTTATTAAACTCCCATTGAAACATTCGGACCTCCCAGATGAAATAATGAGAGACAGCAGCTAAACCCATGGACCTGCCCACACACCTGTACAGGTTCACATACTTTTGCTACTTGTTCTTGTTTCCTCAGTGAATCGCTGGAATATTTTATCCCGTTTCCTCCTCCTCCTCAGACGTCTGCATCGGTGATGTTTTTGGTCACATTTGAGCAGAAAAACCAAAGATAACCTGAAGATGTATAAACTTTAAGCCCCACTGTAGCGACTCAAAGGGAGAGAAGCTGCTCTGGATGAGGCAGCTCGCACAACAACACCACCAGTGGAGTGGTGGTTGCCTCGTCTCGGATAAACAAAGGAGCTGGAGAGAATGGAGCTGGATTTTGGGATGAATTCAATTCAATTCAAGTTTATTTATATAGCGCCAAATCACGACAAGAGTCGTCTCAAGGCACTTCACATAATAAACATTCCAATTCACAGTTCATTAAGCCAATCAGAAATAATGTTTCCTATATAAGGAACTCAGCAAATTGCATCAAGTCACTGACTAGTGTCAGTGACTATACAGCAATCCTCATACTAAGCAAGCATGCAGCGACAGTGGAGAGGAAAACTCCCTTTTAACAGGAAGAAACCTCCAGAGAATCCTGGCTCAGTATAAGCAGCCATCCTCCACGACTCACTGGGGATGGAGAAGACACACACACACACACACAATAATGTGTCTACAGTTCTATTGTGATGTCTTAGTAAATATTCTATTTGGTGAGATAAACTTTATTGTATTTATCCTAGTGGATCTATAATTAGATGGGTAAACTAGCAGTAACACGTCCAATGAAGTGAAGTGTTCAAATAATTAAAAAAATAAAAGACTCCACATCTCTCCGTTCCTTTGCATCGTTTCTATCCTTCTGCAGATGTTATAAAACAGGAATGAGCATCTGGACGGAGGAAGGTCTATAGATCCCAGAGCTGATCTGCTGCACAAACCTCTATAGACCTTTAGCTCGATCGGAGCACAGCAATGATGTCAGAGCAGCGCCCAACATGACTGGCTCAGCCCCGACATCACACTGATGCAGGTGAGGTGGCGTGGAGCGGTGGGGGGGGCGGGGGGTGGGGGCGGGGGGGTAGGTGCACAAACACTTACTGGACATGCAGAGGCAACAAGAGACTGAGAAGACAGGGAGCAAAGAAGGGAATAAGGAAGATGACAGGCACAGGCAGGTTTTAGTGTCCTTCTGCGGTTAGTTTTGCATCAAAGGCAGAAAATTAAAAGTTTTTAAACAGAAAAACTGTCTTTTCTGACACTGGAAATACGTTCAAAACTATGGCGCGGTATGGGGGTCAAAATTAAGACTACTGCCCAGCAGCAGGAGGCTATGTAAATTCCGAAGCAAACTACCGACCTGATTAATGATAAGCTGGCGCCGGTAACAGAGAGGCTGACGCTGCTTACTGAGAAATAGCACCTTTACCGGTGTTACTACTAGATACGCTAGGGACTAGCAGCCCTCGGCTGGTCATTGACTGGTTCACACACTCCCTCTGCTGTCTATTAACATGGATAGGCTAGCGTTAGCCTGGTCGAGCTGGTGTTAGCATTGGAGAGGCCATTAGCGTGCCTAGGCTGGCCACTAGCTGGATTTCCTACCCCCTCGATGGACCTTTAGCATGGATAGACTGGTGTTAGCTTCGGAGAGGCTAGCCATTAGCATGCCTCGGAGAGTCACTTACTCTATTAGATGTGGTTTTTTTTTGTACATAATATATAGTTTTAATAAAGATAACATCACAATTTTAATAATTATTAACCTGTAATTCAATACAAAGGATTTAAAATCTAAAGATGAAAAGTACTAACTAGTTAGCTCTGGCTTTTTCTCTGATATGTGCAAGAAAACCAAACTATATAAAAAGAAAACGCCATCAACCTGTAATTAAGAGCAAAATGGAGTTAACGCAGCACCTAATAAATGCTAACAGGCTGTCGGCTTTACAGTATGCTTAAAGTTAAAGTGTATAACAACGCGTTCTGTCAAAGGAACAACTGTGATTGCAGGTCTCATAGTATGTCATCCGTTTAATAAAAGTTTTTAAAAAATGCATCTAGTAGAGTAAGTGACTCTCCGAGACATGCTAATGGCTAGCCTCTCCGATGCTAATGCCAGCCTATCCATGCTTAAGGAACGTCGAGGGGGTAGGAAATCCAGCTAGTGGCAAGCCTAGGCATGCTAATGGCTAGTCTCTCTGATGCTAACGCCAGCCTATCCATGCTAATGGTCTGTCGAGGAGGTAGGAAATTCAGCTAGTGGCCAGCCTAGGCACGTTAATGGCTAGCCTCTCCAACGCTAACACCAGCCCATCCAGGCTAACGCTAGCCTATCCATGCTAATAGACAGCAGAGGGAGTGTGTGAACCAGTCAATGACCAGCCGAGGGCTGCTAGTCCCTAGCGTAACTAGTAATAACGCCAGTAAAGGTGCTATTTCTCAGTAAGCAGCGCCAGCCTCTCAGTTACCGGCGCCAGCTTATCATTAATCAGGTCGGTAGTTTGCTTCGGAATTTATATAGCCTCCTGCTGCTGGGCAGTAGTCTTAATTTTGGCCCCCATACCGCGCCATACAAACCTCTGATCCTCAGCTTAAACCCTTTTGAGAACCTCTGCTGCAACATGCCAGCTCTTCATAAACAAACCTCTGGCTGGCTCTAAATTTTAGCCTCAGAGCGTAAAACCAAACCAAAAGTGAGGGAACTGTAAACAGGCGTGTGGGTTAGAAGATGCGGACTGAGAGAATACCTAAGCAACGGTCCTCGAGTGTTTCTATTCACATCTTCTACCCACTTAGTTACATCATAAAACTCAGCTTTGGAGCGAGGGGTTAAATACCTGTGGGGAGGGGAGGGGGGTCATGGACACAACAGGGGGGTGGGTGGGGGAAAAGAGAGAAAAGGAAAGAAAGAAATGAAAAATCTCCACAAATTAGCGAGTGATGGGGAGAGGAAAAGTTTAGGGGAGCAGAGAAAATCTGAACAAGGTGCGGTTAAGAAAATGGTGAAGATGGCGAACAGACCTGCGCGTGGTTTCAGGTGGAAGCAGCACCAAGAACAAACAACCGCGGAGTGTGTTTCAGGCTGGGTTTGAGCGGCGTCATTCCAAGCAGACAGCCGGCTTCTCTGCTCAGTAGCATGCTCGTAGCGACAACGGGAGCGCTACACACCACCGCGTGTGCACAAAAGGCCTTCCGAACAAAAACCAACAGGACAGGCTGGGAGGAGGCCGACACGCCCATCTCCGCTCAGTTACACTCAGCAAGCACAGATGCAAAGACGTTTACGGAGGAAGATGCTGCAGCCTCACAGGTCAGAGGTCAAACTGATGCGATCCCTGCTTCTTCTGACCTATGAGGCTCCTTTAAAGCTACAGTTCTGTGCAAAAGCTTTTAAACCACCCTTCGTTTCTTTATGTTTGGCTTCCAAGCAGCTTAAGAGTGGATTTGATTTGTGATTCTTCAGGTGTGCTTTGGGTCTTTGCAGGTTTTTAACCCATTTCCTGTCCGTGCCTTTTACCCGCCCCTGGCAGCAGGCAGGTGAAAGGCAAGAAGGACCTAAAAAATATCCACCGATGACCCAAAGTTCAGTTAATAATCTGCTGTGTGTGCAAGTTTCCTGCTAACAGCCCTTTGAGAATCTTGCTGATGCTCAAACGCTGAGAAAATGGGAATAAATGTTGTCTTTCTGACAGCTGACTGGTCAGAAAAAAACTTTTTACACCTGAATGCAAACGACAAAAACTGGAGTGAAAAGTAGAAAAGCAGCTTAAGGTCAAAGAGAAACTTGTGAGCCTGTAGAAATGCTTTTTTAACTTTCGTTTCAGAGACTTCAGAAGCAAATCGTAAAGAAACGAGGAACCGCTGTAAGCTGCCGCTGAAACAAGACGCGGCCCCAAAACACACCCCCTGTCTTCGTCTGCATGTACTCTGATGATGTAAGCCCGGTAGCCACACAGCTGGCGTCTGTTTGGGGCCGCTGCGTCGTGTCCTTGTGCATTACAGCGGCAGGTGTTGTAATGTAGTCCCAGGGCTCAATCGGCTCCTGTTATTCCTTCATCTTACTTCATTATTTAAAGCTGCAGTAGCTAATTTAGGAAACAAGTTAGCTAAAAACATTTATTTTCATGCCTCTTAACAACGTTCTAACATAGTAGAGCTATGACTATAACGTGGAGATAAAAATAAATATATAAATAATAAAGTGGTTCTCTTAAATTTGCCTGATGACCAGAATTTTTTTAAATCACAATTGTCTATTTTTTGCTCATTTTAAATATATTTTTAAACATTTTCTAAATGCTTTTTTATATTTTTACAGTTTTTGTTTTTGTGAAGCGCCTCGTGATTTTTATCTTGAGAGGCGCTATAGAAATGATATTTTCTTCTTCTTCTTCTTAGTTTTGTTTGTCATTTTTGTTGCTTGCTTTCCGTTACTGTTGCACAACGTGGTCATTATGATATATTCTGTCATAATCTAAGACGTAATATTAAAAAATGAATGCGTTTGCGTGGAGAGCGATTCAACCGAAGCAGCAATCGGGATTTTATTTAGAAATATGACGACCGGAAGTATGTTAGCGTATGTTAGCGTTTTATGTTGAAACCTACCCCGGCCATTCGTTAATTCATTTAGAAAAATTACGACCGTGAGCATGTTAAATGGCAACTACATATGAACTATAGAGAAATAATTGATAGGTTTCAATATAAAATATTACGTAAAATCTATCACTTACAAGCGTAAGTATGTTTGCCGTTTTATTTTGTAATGTATCCCGTGCATTTCCCGTCCTGACAGTGGAGGCCTCTCGGATTTTCCCTTTCAAGGACATTGACAACATTTTTTTTACTTAAAGATCAGCGTGTGACGTCAGAGCTTCTAAAGCACTAACACTCACCACAACTTACTAATCCACACAAGAAACTAGTCCCACAAAACTACAAGTTTTGTTCTTATTTGCTTCATAATTCCTAAAAGTTAAAGTAAAAACTAGGAACTTGTATTTATTTATTTGAGAAACAAACTAAACATCATTGCTTTGGTGTTTTGATGGATTTGATATCTAATTAATGAAGCCAGACTCTTGAAGATCCTCCTCAGGAGTCTGTTTGATAAACCAAAGAAGGAGGAAGGAACTCACTCTGTGGAGTTCGATCGAGCGCGGAACTTCTTCCCCTTCAGCTTCTTACGATTCCCGCTCAGGTTACCTGGACAGAGAGTCACAATTAGCACACTCTTTGCATTCAAACATAGAAGTAAGTAAGTTAAAATGTGTTTATAAGTGAAAAGCACCCATAAGCTATGTGTTTGTTAAACACGTCTCTTTCAACAGCGGTAGTTTCTGCATCTTTACTGCTCCGCTTCAGCCCCCCCGCGGCCTCAAACTCACTGATGCGCCTGCAGCCTCTCGGAGTTCCTGCTGTTCTAAACATTAAAATAATTATTGCATTTTCTGTTCCTCGCTTCTGATTACCTTCAATGGTGTCTGTTTGTTGCAACCAGCAGGTACAAAAACTAACTTGTTTTTATTTGACTATTTTTCTGTCCTGTCTGTTTATTATCTTCCTGCATCTCCTCTCAATCCTAAAGAGAAACTGCTACCTGGGTTCATATATATTCACCTCATGAGTTACCTTTGAACTGCAGTTCTAAAAGATCTACCGACTGCAAAAACAGCGGAGTGCTCGCCGGCCGCATCGGTGAGGTGCGCCACCGGACAAAACAGGTGATGCGCGCCGCTCCACAGCAGCGAAACGCATCAGGCAGGGGCGGATCTACGAAATTATTGATGGGGTGGCAGAAGAGGGGCAAACATTTTTCTAGGGTGGCAACACACACACACACACACACACACACACATATGTATATATATATATACATATACATATATACAGTATATATATATACATATACATATATACAGTATATATATATATATATATATATATATATATATATATATATATATATATATATATATATATACATATATATATATAACATTTCACTGCACTGAGATATTGTAATTTGGTTCTATTGTTCACTCAGAAACACGTTTTCCTTTTGTCTTTTCCCAGTTTTTACATATTCATTTGTTTTGGGTCCTCATTTAATAAGCTTAAAGGACCATCACGAAAATAAAACACATAATAAAATTATGTCCTTCCTACAACAGCTGAATGCGGCAGTTTCCATGTTGCTCAGCAAAACAATTTACACATTCATCAAGATCCAAAGATTTTGCCCGTTTTGATTCAATGCCGAGTACAGCCTAGCTTCATAGTCTTTTCTCTGTCAAAGCAGACTGCAAATAGGTCTTCATGAGCCTGAGAGTTGAAAAACTTTGATTTTTCTTGAATTTATAGCTGCCAACTGGGGTGGCAGCAGGGGTAGCAAGGCTTTCTTTTAGGGTGGCAACTGCCACCCTATGCCACCCTTGTAGATCCGCCCCTGGCATCAGGCACAAATAAAAGACAGAAAACATAAAAGGAAATGAGCCGACATGAACGATCGCGTGTTAAATTAGTTTTTGAGGTGGCGACACCTGATTTAATAGTGTTACTGTGGCCGTGCTCAGGACGC
>NC_091745.1:79395120-79400120 GCF_043380555.1 Nothobranchius furzeri | reverse complement strand
TGCGACCGGGAGTCCTGGCCTTCCAGATCAGCTCATTCTCCACACCAAGCTCCCCTCAGCGCCGAGTTTAAGCTTGGTTTATGCATGACGCATTTACTTTCCGCTTGGTGATGCGGCTCGCGGATGGAACGCGCTTCACAACTCGCAGCGTTTATGGTTCATGCGGCTCGTCTCTGCGGTGAGCCAATATTCTCCCAAACTGTAGGGGGCAGCATGGAGCTCTACGGCATGCATCCAACACTACACCATAGTAGAAGTAGAAATTACTGTTGTTTACAACATGGCATTCCAGCATTTTTAACAGCGTCCTCGTCTTTTCCGACAGTGCGAGCTATTTCTCTCCAAGAATTATTAACAACATGTTGATCACGGTGATCTCTGAGAGCTGAATCATACAAATGTCTGTATTTACCAACCTCTGCCATACTAGTTCTTGCCACTCCGCCATGTTTTTCTGCGTCCGACCATCCACGCGGTTAGAAAATTTCCTAGGTGCGCGGCTGTGGAAATTTTGGGCCGTGTGGAGGCGCAGTGGAGGGGCGTGGTTGTTAAAATGACGCGATTTTGCCACGCGGAGCCGTGCGGACCTTGCGGACGCGTCAAGCATAAACCAACATTTACTCAGCTATTTGCAGATGTTGAAGCCCAGAAACAGAGATTCTAGCCGCTCAGTAATGTGTTCACGACTGAAAGAGAAAGTTTTCCAACTAACGTCCAGACAGAGCTGATATAACTCCAGCGAACAGCGACACGCTCAAACCAGCACGACTCTGTGGTTGTGTTTCCTCCCCGACACACAACAACGTGGTCAAGCTGCTCAGACATGTTCATCAGCACAAACCTATGTGAGCACCTGTTGTCATCTAATGTTGTCATTATTATGATGAAGATGAACAAAACAACAGGAGTCTCCTCCTCAGCTCAGATCAACCCCATGATGCAGGTATCTGGCTGGAACAGGTGAGCATCACAGTAAACCAGTGGAGCAAACTGAGCTTTAAATATGTTGGTTTTATGCTCTTTTTCTGCTCCAAAACAGGAAAGTTAACAGGTGAGATGTTGCATTTTCATTTAAGATAAAATGATATTTTTATTTTGTTGTTGGCCCGTGAGAAAAGATTTAACCTACAGTAAACAGGAAGTGGAAAGGCTGCAGGTAGATGAATAGAATAGAAAATCCCTTTATTGTTCCTCAGTGGGGAAAGCTAGATGTCACAGCAGCGATGACACGTATTACAGGAGAAAAAAAGGAGAATAAAAAATAAGAAAAATGAATAAACAAGAAAACATAAATCCTGAATAGATTTTTAAAATGCTGATTATACCACAAGTAATGAATACCACTGATGCCTTTTATTTAAAACTGACTTGCTCGTGTGTAATTTGGTTATTCCACATTCAGTGTTAATGCAGAAATAAGTTTGTTTCCAAATTTAAAGGTTCAAAATTGCATACATGTTGATAAAGAAAATGTGCAAATTTGTTGTCACTTTTTCAAAAAATATTAAGTTCGGCACTCGACTCCGTCCCAGAGTTTCATTTCAGCCCCGTGTGAGTTTGAGTTTGACACCCCTGCTCCAGATGGTGTAACCTTGACTTTGCAGCTCTGGCGTTTATGAAAGGTTACTGTGTCAATTCAATGGTGAAATTTGACCCTTTTGACTCATCACAGACAGGAAGAGGACCAGAAAAATGACAAAGACGAGACAAACGGTGAGAAAGGAACTCAAATTCTGACCTCGAGTCAATCCGTCAAAGAGATCAGCCTGTCGACAAAGAATGAGCGTGAAGATAATAACAACCAACAGGATGACGTGCGTGGTTCAGTGAGTCCAAACATGGCAGAA
Source organism: Nothobranchius furzeri (assembly GCF_043380555.1). NCBI lineage: Eukaryota > Metazoa > Chordata > Actinopteri > Cyprinodontiformes > Nothobranchiidae > Nothobranchius > Nothobranchius furzeri. Next base: position 79,398,273 of record NC_091745.1, on the reverse strand, counting down.
GGTTTGATGAGCAGACGATTTAAAAACAGCAAAACATCAGTAAACAAATGGTGATAAACATGTGACTCGGCAAAAGATAAAAAACAGAATGAGCGGAAGAAATCAGAAACGTTTTAAAGAGGCACAGGTATGCAGGAAGAAAAACCAGCCGAGTTTTAGTTCGTTTAAATCCGTACCTGAATCAGGTGAGGTGTGTCCCTCCACAAGAAAACCAAATGGAGACCTGGAGTTACAGTCGTCTCCGGTCCATCCCAGGTAACACACACACCTCAGCTCGTTACTGCACACCTACAGAACGCAAATTCAAAAAGGAAAAAACACGTTTCATTTAGCTTTTATACATGATCAGCAAACATTTGTAGAATCTGTGAAGTTCATTTTGATTTATGTCAAGTAGCAGTGTTTTAGAATTATATTACAATAGAAAGTCGAATATTTTAAACTAATGCTAGTTTTTGTAAAGGTTTTCAAGTCAAATCTCAAGATTTCTACGTAAAATAAATTAAATAATGTGTTTGAAGCTTTTATTTATGGTCTGAAAAAAATTAGATGTAGTTCTGCCACAAGATGGCACTTAGGGCTGTGTTCAATATATCTGAAGTAGCTACAAAGTAAACAAAACACTTCAAGGAATAAAACGCAAACATAACATGTTCAAATGAAGTGAAATATTCAGAAATCTGTTTGGACTGAAGTATTTTTTCAAACTCATATCAAGTTTATGAATTGTTTGCATTTTTATTCTCTGGCAAAAAAAAAACATTTTAAATGTGTCAAATACAATAACACACTTATTGTAACCAGTGTGTTTTCCCATTAAGGTTATTATTGGGGTCTTGTCCGGGATCATATAGCCTTTTCTATGGCCAGTAAAGTTCCAAATCTTGCTTCATTTGGCATCAATGGGTTAATTATAATTTTTTTTTTACCATTTGGATGAAAACCATCCATCCATTCTCTTCTTCTTATAGGGAGCCCAAGTCACGCCCATCTAATTCTGGACCATGGCCCCCCAGAAAAACAAAAAAATGAATGCAAGTCAACGGGGCTTAAAGTGCTATTTTCTAATCCTGTTTGTTTTGTGCCATTGATTTCACATATGATGTCCGTGATTTTTAAAGATGCATTTTGATTCCAGGAAAGCACTTCTTTTCCAAATGGGGGGAAACATTATTTTAAGTTTTTGTGAAAATACATCCAGGACTACAAAAGCACATCACCAAACTGACGTCATCGAACAAGACACAAAGAAAAACAGAGGGAAAATGGCTGCAAGTTCAGCAAACTTCAAATCCTTCCTTCAGGAGGAAAGAACCACCATAAACCTGGCCATGTGGTAAGTAGCAGCTACGCTGGGGGGAGGAGATTAGGTGGTGACGTCATATATGCGACGTACCGACGTCTGATTTTAGTCATGCTAATTACGAACTTTTACAAGCTAATAAATCTCAAATTACGTGACTGGCGGTGGTCAAAACAGACACTACTTTTCATTTAAATTGGAGAACAACATATGTCTGATTCAGAGTGTAATATAAAGCGGATTAAATAGCTTTTAGACCGGTTTAGGGACCCATGAGCCGACTGAAAAGGGAGGAGACACTCCGGGGTCGAGTTGCAGGGCCAGCAGCCTGAGGAGAGAGGCCCAGACTTCCCTCTCCCAGCCACTTGGGCCAGCTCCTCTGGGGGAATCCCAAGATGTTCCCTGACCGGCTGAGAGACATAGTCCCTCCACCGTGTCCCGGGTCTCCCTTTAGGTCTCCTTCCAGTTGGACGTGCCCGAAAAACCTCACCAGGCAGACGTCCAGGAGACATCCTAACCAGATGCCCGACCCACCTCAACTGGCTCCTCTGGATGCGAAGGAGGATGAAAACATTACACAAACACCCTAAAAGTACCCTAACGAATAATTTAACCAACTGAGCAAACCTGAAAAACAACGTCCTATTGTAAGTGATGACTAATAAAAATTGTGTTTATTGTATTTTTTAGGCCTTTTACGACCAGCTGACCGCTCAGATTTGTGCTTGTGCGGGCGTGGCGCTGTGGCGTACCCCGTGTCCGGAACAGACGGTCTTGTCGGTAGTCCCAGGGCAGGTGCTGAAGTTGAACTGCTGAACCGGGAGGCACTTGTGATTAAAACAGATGCTTTCTGTTCCACAGGCTGTCCCATCCTCAACGTATCCCAGATCCGTGTCTCCATCGATCAGCACGTGACCACCGCTGAACAGGAGACATGATCGTGTCACTCACTGGCATCACTGGCTCTCATTTCTTGTTTGTAGGCATATTGTTGCATACATTTCAAAATAAAAGTCATAAAAACTAGTTGCATTGTAGTTAGTTCAGACAAGACATTTACATTTTATATCGTTGAGTACCTGCAGTCCAGAGAAGCACTGTGTTGGGCTACTGAGAAAGAGGTCAGCCCTCCCTGGAGCTCCCCCAGGCGTGGGGCAGGTGAGATGTTGGAGCACAACAGGTAGCCACAATGAACATCCCTGAAATAAAGCAAACACAAGTCAGGCAAAGACAAACCAAACAAAAAGCGTTTGTCTCAGAAATAAACGTACTGCTTGTTACACTGGATCCAGGTGTCGTTGAACCTCCCGCAGTTTCCTTTTTCTGTCCCTTCGATGTTCAGCTTCTCATAGCAGAACTTATCAGCTGCCGTTGCCTCTGCGGGAAACATGGCTCCAGACTTCAAACACAACGCTTCGCCAGGTTTTATTGACACAGGTGCATCTCAGACACTTACTCTCTCCCCAAATGTACTTGCACTGGGTGTCTTTGGTTTTGCACCTTCCATTGAAGCAGCGGCCCTGGAGAAGAAACGTTCACAAAGGTGAGAGCGTTCAAGAGTTTCCGCGGCAGACAGTTAGAACTTAAGCTTCTTACTTGGTCTTTTTCACACGTGTAACCGTCCATCTTGTGCACATTTGGTGGACACTGAGGAAAAACAATGACATTCTCAAAATATGATTATAGGTACTGAAATTACTGGAATGTTATGCAAACCCCCCAAAACACAGTATGACGGAGGCCACGCTCACCTGGCTGGAGTTGCCTGTGCAGTGTTCTGGGATGTCACAGTCGTTCACTGCATCTCTGCACACAACCCCCATCAGCTCCATCTGCAGCAGCACACAATC
>NC_091745.1:79345120-79392620 GCF_043380555.1 Nothobranchius furzeri | reverse complement strand
GTATCAAGGCATTTGGGGACCAAGGCAAATATAGGCTTGGAGCCCCCACCACCTCACTCCCTGCTCAGTTAATCTAAGATGGCAGCGTGCTGAGAGTACAGATTGTTGTTGCTTTTATTTAATAAACAATCATTTTAAAGCACTGTTATTATATCTGACTGTTTTTAACAGCAGTCCTAGCTCAGACACCACATCACCTTCCACCGGATGTGTCACGAGTTCAACGGGCATCAGATTACCAAACTCATACTGAAGTTGTTTTGTTGAAAGTAACTTAGAGTAATGCAAATGTAGTGTAATGCCTTACATTTTAAAATCAGTAGTATTGTAATGTGATGAATTACTTTAAAATGAGGGTAACAAGTAATAAATAATGCATTACAGTTTTGAAGTAACTTGCCCAACACTGCCTATAACACCATGTGGTCTTGTTGTTGGTGACTGGCCGCTCCAGCGTCCACCTCTGACTCATCTTCAGGCAAGGTGAAAAGATTTGAGTTTGTTTTATTTAATTTCCTTCATTAACTGCAGTTTGCTGAAGCTGATGGGAAATATTGTGATGAAATAAAATTAAAAACCATGAAGGCATCAGCCTGAGCAGAATTTCTCCAACTGTTTTTCTAAGTTTTCCAAAAGAACTGTTAGTTTGCACCTGAATCCTGCATCATTCCTAAAGCTGCTCTTGTGTTTTAACTCACCGCGGCGTTGCCGCAGTCACACTCCTCTCCTGGCTCCACGAAGCCGTTTCCACATTCTGAAGGGTTCAAAAGCTGAGAAAACAAAAGTCAAAAAGCGTTTTCAGTTTGAGTTTCATCTTAAAAGTGATTTGAAATCATCTAAAAAGTAATTAAAATATTTCTTCTTGTGAATTTATCAACAACGCTAAGAAATGTGATTGTTTAAAATTTGAAACGGCGATAAAAACAGATCAGAGCATTGTTCCTGAGTGGGGGCCACCCTGATCTAAATGACTGGTTAGTGAACCGGCTTCCCATACAGATTATTTTTAATAAGTAGAATCTTTCTGTGATATTATAAACTCTTTAAAATCTGTCGTATCTTATAACATACTGATGTTGTTTTCTTCCTTAAAGAGCAAGTCACCCCCTACTCTACTTCAACTTCCTGTTTGAAAAATGCAACAAATGCTGTTGCCTAGCAAGACCGAGAGGGCGGAGCCGCTAACAAATACACACACACACACACACACACACACACACACACACACACACACACACACACACACACACACACACACAGGCTCACAACAACATTGTGACATCATATGGTACCAGCTAACGTTCTAGGGTGCCTCTTAGCCAATAGCGATGGCAGATTTAAATTCAAATGCAGTGCAGAGTTTTTACCTGACAACGGCACAACACTGACAGTTTTAGGCAGAAAATTACAATTTTAACTAAAACACACTAAAGTGCAAAACTATTGATGACACGTGTCTGCAGCACAATTAGACACACATTTATATAGTTTATCAGAAAAAAAGTTGATTTGGGGGTGACTTGCTCTTTAATGTGGCTGAGTTTAGATTTACAGGTCATGTACCTTCTGTGGCTTGTTGAACAGACAGACTCCTCCTCCACTGTTCAGAAAGTTGTGGTACTCCTCCACGTTGCACTCAGAAAACTTCTTAGGCAGGTGGATGCTGATCAATAAACCAAAACACATGGACATCACACAAAAGGCATCCTCACACCCGACTGCCACAGGAGCAGCCTCCTCTCCAAAGACAAAAAACTAAAATACTGTGGAAAAAATATTGTTGGTGCATTTTTACAAACCAGAGGAGATTCAGAGGAAAAAATATGCTTAAGGTCTCACAGTTAATTAGCTGTCATAATCCTAAAATGGTTTTGGTTCACTTGCACTTCTGCACTGCAAAAACTGATTTCTAATAAAGTTAAAAAAAATTTTTTTTTTGACATTTTATCTTATTTTTAGTCTAAAGAGAAAATTATTATCTATAAAAATGTTGTTATATAAAATAGGGAAAATATTCTTAAATATGATCCAAATTTTCTTGTTTTTAGTTAAAAAAAAATAAAAATTGCCAATGGCGTAAACAAAAGCTGACTGGTTAGAATCAAAATTTTAAATTTTTTTCTAGTTTTAAGAATTCTAGCCAAGCAAACTTTGCTTATCCCACTGGCAAAATATTTTACTAAAACAAGAAATTTTGGATCATATTTAAGAACATTTACCTTATTTAAGTAGCGCTATTTTTCTAGAGAATAATTTCTTTCTTCTTAAACTAAAAACAAGATAAAATGTCTAAAAATTAGGATTTTTTTTACATTTTTAGAAATCAGTTTTTGTAGTGTAATACGACAACAGCCAGAAGAAAACAGGTTAAAATCATAATTTAGACTTGCTAAACAACAAACAGTCTGTTGTGCGTTTCACCACGCTTCACAAGCTCGTGCATTTAGAATTTACAGATCTGTGAAAAGTGTGAGTTGTGTAAAAATCTGCTGCATTTTTTTAAAATAAGAAATAAAACTCCACCCGGTGGCATGCTAACCTGCACAGCAGCGACATCTTTGGAATAAAATGGGAAAACCGTTACTAGTCAGGTAAAGGGAACCAAGCATGCACGTGCAGGATTATTTAAAACCTCTCATTGAATGTCTGAAATACCATTGATGCCATTTTGGAGATTTTAAAATAATTTCTTCTGCTTACAGGTAACAGGTTCAAATGAGCGCCTGTCCCCTGTCAGGTGACCTCTAAAGTCATGTTTATTACTGTTGAGAGGTAGAGAATGATCCAGATATTAGTTGTTAGAGGGGAAAGACGCTAAAATGAAGAAGCATTGATAGAAAATGAGAATGACATTGCAGACGCTTTCAATCGGGTAGACTTGGACAAGATTGATCAACGAGAAGTTTCTGAGAAATAAATTAAAGTTGTATTTGTTTATCAGCCAGTAACATCATTCCAGACACTAATATATAAACCAAAAGTGTCTGTGAGACATTTTGAAGTGTGTTTCTGTGAAAGTGTTTAGATTAATATCTGTAGCTTCCTGAAAAGCCTCTGTTAGGAGAAATAGAGTCTATTTCCATCAGGACTGGTCACTAGCCATAATGAAACAGCTGTAATCCCCGACATTTAATACATTTGATCTTGCCGTCAGTTTTGCATCACACTGGTTTAAAAGCAGAAACCAGCAGCAGTAAATGTAGCACCTCCAGGGTGTCCACAGATCCAGTCCAAAAATATTTCTCATTATTTTTCTTAAAATAACTATAAGAGAAAAAATACTGAGTGGAAAAGGTTTATAATATATTGTTGCAGAGTCCGCACCAAAAACTTTGGTCCTTGGATGCATCAGTCCTGTAAACGCTATTTCTCCAAACGGAGGCTGTTCAGGAAGCTACTGTGCCTTACAAGTGTATTCATACCTCTTCAACTTTATCCCTGAATCCTCGCATCACAATCCCAAATCTAAACTTGCTTCGTTAGGATTTGAGTTGGTAGACGTGTCCAAACTGCGGTTCGAGGGCCGTTTGCAGCCCGTGACATGATTTTGTGCGGCCCTCAGCTACATTCCCAGAATGATGAGGTTTATCGCTCCAGCAGGTTATTGATGTTGAGATTTTTACTAATTTGTCAGTTTTAGACCATTTTGAGGAGTAACCATGGAAAAAAGTCACCATGAAATCCTTTTCACCTGTAAAGGTGTGTGACGCTCGTTAGTCAAACAGCTGCAGAGGACTCCAGCAGAAATGAATGCCTTGTACGTCGTACTCGGGAGGACAAAAAGCACCTTTTAGTATGCTAGTTAGCTATATCCTGAAGTAGGGGCATTAAATTCAGTGATGCTGATTGACCCACAAAATCTCCTGTTCTCCCTAGCGACCAGAGATGATTGGCCGTTTAGCTGCAGCTCAGTGGCACTTTTCCCAGCACCTCAGGAGTGATTTTAGTGAGTCTGTTGGAGGAAGTTCGCCGTTTAATGAGAAACAGCTGGTAAAAATTGAGTAAATACTTAAGATTGCATGTGGGCACACACAACTGAGAAAAACACACAGTTATAGCATATACATTTTGTAGTTTTTGTCTCTTTTTAGATTTTTTTTCCCTTCAGTAGGGAAGGGAGACGCCCTAGTGCCCCCCATGGACGAGCAGCCACCGACTACATTTTATGGCTGTATCTCATAAAATCCCAGGAAAATTCAAAGTTTATGTTTGCAGCAATAAAAAGCGTTTAAAAGTTATCAACACTGTCACAAGGCACATACGTAATAATTCATGTTTTTAGGCAGAAAGGCACTTCAGTATATGAAAGCATAAAGTATATGAGTAACTCTACAATGTGAGGATGAAAAACAGCCGTTGTATGAGAAAAGCAGCACGCTGAGCCGTTTTAGTTCATGACAACAGAAGCTGAGGACACGGCGATCAAAGTGAGAATGAGATGAGAGAGGTTGCGATGACGGACAACCCTGTCTGATGCAGCCAGTTTGTTAAAAACCGGCACAAGCAACACTTTAGGAAGCTTCTGCTCACCTGCTGTCCCCATTCAGGATAGAGGGGGAACGCGAGAAGTATTTAAGAAGAGGGGTCACGCTCTCTGACAAACAAACACACCCATACCTGACACGCTTTTACAGCACACACTGTAAAACACTTAATATCTGACATAAAACATAAAGACTTGTTCATCTAAGCCAGGGGTCGGCAACCCGCGGCTCTTCCATCCATCTGACGCGTCTCTCTGTGCTTGTAAAATAATGAATGGATATTTAAATAAAATGCATTTTATTTTACTGCATTAATTTTATATCTGTATGCCAATTCTTAATGTAAAGATAGTCTGTGTGAACCTGAACAGGTCCAACGGTTAACAGGTCACCTGCTTGTGTGTAATCAGAGACATCTGATTACACACAAGCAGGTGACCACAAGCCACACCCACATCACCCCGCTTCTCCTCCAGCTTCACTGGCTGCCAGTCACCTCCAGGGTTCATTTCTAGATCCTGGTTCTGGTCTATAGGGCCTTACATGGACAAGCACCATCTTACACTGGTGATCTTCTTAGTCCCTACACCCCCAGCAGGTCCCTGAGGTCCAGTGATCAAAGCCTACTGGTTGTGCAGCACCAGGCTAAAGGTCAAAGGTGACAGATCATTTGCTGCTGTGACCCCCAGACTCTGGACCTCTCTCCCCCTGAGCCTGAGATCAGTGGACTCAGTGGTCTCCTTTAAAAAGCAGCTGAAGACTCACTTGTTCAAGCTGGCTTTTGTATCTTCTTCTTCTTCCTTCTTCTTCTTCTTCTTCTTCCTTCTTCTTCTTCTTCCTTTTTCCTCCTTCTTCCTTTTTCCTTCTTCTTCTTCTTCCTTTTTCCTCCTTCTTCCTTTTTCCTCCTTCCTTTTTCCTCCTTCTTCCTTTTTCCTTCTTCTTCTTCTCCTTCTTCTCCTTCTTCTCCTTCTTCTTCTTCTCCTTCTTCTCCTTCTCCTTCTCCTTCTTCTTTTTCCTCCTTCTTCCTTTTTCCTCCTTCTTCCTTCTTCTTCTTCCTTCTTCTTCTTCTTCCTTTTTCCTCCTTCTTCCTTTTTCCTTCTTCTTCTTCTTCTTCCTTTTTCCTCCTTCTTCCTTTTTCCTCCTTCTTCCTTTTTCCTTCTTCTTCTTCTTCTTCCTTTTTCCTCCTTCTTCCTTTTTCCCTTTCTTCTTCTTCTTCTCTTTCTTCTTCCTTTTTCCTCCTTCTTCTTCCTTTTTCCTCCTTTTCTTCCTTTTTCCTCCTTTTCTTCCTTTTTCCTCCTTTTCCTCCTCTTCTTCCTTTTTCCTCCTCTTCTTCCTTTTTCCTCCTCTTCTTCCTTTTTCCTCCTCTTCTTCCTCTTCTTCCTCTTCTTCCTCTTCTTCTTCTTCTATAGGAGCTTTCTGAGATGAAGAGGACGTGAGGTTCTGGACTTCTCCTCCGACAGGCTTAAGGATGCGTCGCCACATTGGAGACAGGAACAAGCGCCATTCAGCCAAAGTTTCATAATCAGGGAACATTTTCTAAGTGACAAGTGTCTCTGAGAGACCGGGTTTGGAAAACACTCGCTTCAGCGGGAGGAATCTTCCTGCATGGTTCTGGTTCTGCGACATGCTTCAAGCCCCTCTCCACATCTTCAGCTCGCTGTGCACCGTACGTACACGCTGACAGCGAGCTGCGCTGAGCAGTGTCCAGCTCAGATGTTCAGATGGGACTCTTTTCTTTAGTGATTTAGCTACATCTGTGATGTGTGTAACAAATAAAATGTCAGTTCGTCTGCATGCGTGGGGGTAATTCTGTAAAGCGCTTTGGAGTCCTTATTCTGACAGGCGCTATACAAGTGCGGGTCATTTATCATTCTTTCTATTCTTTCTCTGTGAAAATAAACGGTCAAATACAGAAACTATCCGGTCAACAAGAACCCTGCCATTTAACTGTTCTGTTTTCTTGTGAAAAATTGTTGCAAACAGATAAAATTAAACTTGATTAACACCAGAGCCATTATCTCCGTCACTGTAAATGAGGGGAAAATAAATTGAACAGATCCTCTTCTTACCTTCCCCACCTACAAAGTTTAATTACAACAATCAAACGAGACAGAGCCTGGATTTGTATTCTGAACAGTTTAAACATGTTTAAAAGGAAACGTATGACAAAAGTGGCACCTGCTCAGTAAAACCACCAACAGGGTGAAAAATATCTAAATACTGTAGGCAGAGACGGGCTACAACTTCTGGATCCACTTTATACAAATTGTTTGATTGATTATCTTCTGTTGAAAGATAACTTTGACGTACACGAGTGACCGGTATTGGCTGCTGTCACCTGTTGTGATTGGTTAAAGAGCAAGTTACCCCCTACCAGAGTATTACTCCACTCCCACTTCCTGTTTGAAAAATGCAGCAAATGCTGTTGCCTAGCAGACCGAGAGGGCGGAGCCGCTAACAAATACACACACACACACACAGAGAGGCTCACAAAGACATTGTGACATCATATGGTACCAGCTAACGTTTTAGGGTACATTTTGGCCAATAGCGATGGCAGATTTAAATTCAAATGCAGTGCAGAGTTTTTACCTGACAACGGCACAACACTGACAGTTTTAGGCAGAAAATTACAATTTTAACTAAAAAGCACTAAAGTGCAAAACTATTGACTACACGTGTCTGCAACACGATTAGACACGCATTTGTATAAGTTATCAGAAAATAAAGTTGATTTAGGGGTGACTTGCTCTTTAAAGCAGCTCTCTGCTGTGGCTCCCAGTGTTTTCTTTACTGTGGGAAACGGGTAATAATGGCTCTTTGATGGGAAAAGGTTGCCGACCCCTGAAGAAAGTAAAATGCACCTGCATAAAGAGGCCAAACCATCATAAAGGCGCCTGCACTGACACCTAGTGGTGAATTGTAAATCTACAATAACATTCCAGGATGTAAAACAGGATAACTGTAAATACTGACTACACTCAAGTCAGGCAAATAGCAGAGCGAGTCTCCAGCGTCTGTGTGAGACAATACATCTCTGAAAATGAAAAGCATAAGGGACATTTCATTCTAACTTACCCACTAACATCCATGATGCAGCCCGCCCACTTATCATCACACGTACATTCACCTAAAAGGGAGAAACGAGGTTTTAGTAGTGAATAAAAAGAGTGGATAAGATCTTTGGAGACGTTTGACAGCATACCGCTGAGGATCCTCTTCTTGTCAGAAAAGATGCCGATGTTCTGAGCGAGAGACTGGGCCAGGGTTATCGCCATCTCGTTGGTTTTCTCATACTGATGCAGAAAGGAAGGAGGAGGTAAGAAAAACCAAGAGGCAACGGCAGACATTAAAGAGCTATGGCGCGATATGGGGTCCAAAATTAAGACTACTGCCCAGCAGCAGGAGGCTAAATAAATTCTGAAGCAAACTACCGACCTGATTAACGATAAGCTGGCGCCGGTAACTGAGAGGCTGGCGCTGTTTACTGAGAAATAGCACCTTTACCGGTGTTACTACTAGATACGCTAGGGACTAGCAGCCCTCGGCTGGTCATTGACTCGTTCACACACTCCCTCTGCTGTCTATTAGCATGGATAGGCTAGCGTTAGCCTGGACGGGCTGGTGTTAGCATTGGAGAGGCTAGCCATTAGCGTGCCTAGGCTGGCCACTAGCTGAATTTCCTAACTCCTACCTGGGGCGACGGTGGCACAGGAGTTAAGTGCTCGCTACGCTCGCTCCGTAATCGGAAGGATGCAGGTTCGAGTCCCGCTCAGTCTGTCGCTGTCGTTGTGTCCTTGGGCAAGACACTTAACCCACGTTGCCTGCTGGTGGTGGTCGGAGGGACGGGTGGCGCAAATGCTCAGCAGCCTCACCTCTGTCAGTGCGCCCCCAGGGCAGCTGTGGCTACATCGTAGCTCATCCCCATCAGTGTGTGAATGTGTGTGTGAATGGATGAATGACTGTGTTGTAAAGCGCCTTGAGGGGTTCCATGAACCTAGAAGGCGCTATATCAAATACAGGCCATTTACCATTTCTCGACGGACCATTAGCATGGATAGGCTGGCGTTAGCATTGGAGAGGCTAGCCATTAGCATGTCTCGGAGAGTCACTAGTCAGCTAGTGGCCAGCCTAGGCACATTAATGGCTAGCCTCTCCAATGCTAACACCAGCCCGTCCAGGCTAACGCTAGCCTATCCATGTTAATAGACAGCAGAGGGAGTGTGTGAACCAGTCAATAACCAGCCGAGGGCTGCTAGTCCCTAGCGTATCTAGTAATAATGCCGGTAAATGTGCTACTCCTCAGTAAGCAGCGCCAGCCTCTCAGTTACCGGCACCAGCTTATCGTTAATCAGGTCGGTAGTTTGCTTCAGAATTTATATAGCCTCCTGCTGCTGGGCAGTAGTCTTAATTTTGGCCCCCATACCGCGCCATAAAGACCCAACTTCTACAGCAAATAAGGCAAAGAAAGTGGTTCCTGTTTGTGTCTTTTCTTCATCTGAAGCCATAATGATGTAATTCTATATGGTGACAAACAAATTCCAACATAATCATAATGTTTGGTGATTATTTTAAACTTTTAATCAATTCTTTTTCTACCGTGGTGTTGTGGTTTGAGTCTCACCTCATTGACACCGCCTCCTTTAGCGAGAGAGCAAACTCCACCCAGATAAGACGCTCCGCTCCAGCTGCTGTGAAAGTGAATCCCTCTGAAACAGACCGGTTTGTGGTTAACGACCCAAAAACACCAAACTCCGGTTTTAAATCTCCAGACTCACGAGAAGAGCTGAACGGAGTCGCATTTCTCCTTGATGAAGTCCCTTCTGTACTTCATGAATTCCTTCAGCGTCACCATGAGGTCTTCGTCGATATTAAACTTGCTGTCTACCGACCAGGTTTCCATGGCGACGAGCACAATCTGGGTGTTGAGCTGTTCTCTGAAAATCTGGGAAAATAACAAGTACGCAAGTTAGCTTCTAAAAGTCACAAAGCTTTCCGTTCAACGTCCTGCTGTGATGTAAAAATGCCAGAGTGACGCGGGCCGATCGGGCGCGTTTCGTCCTCATCGCCGTCTCCAGCGGCTCATCATGACTGAAGCCAAACTGCCTCTGTGATCACCAGACAGCATCACGTCGCAGGAGACCGGACAGTCAACAATGGTTACCGTCTGAAGGACAGAACCGGCGACGACACAAACAAGAGCGCTTGGGTCTCAACAGATCTCTCTGCTATTAAAGTAAACACCAGAGAAGGGAAGGAGCGTGTGTTTGCCTTTCACGACTCGGACCCTTTGTTACTTTATTACACTCGCATGTTTCACATCAGCAAACACACTTTATGTTTATACCAGACAAAGAATACCAGAGTTAATGCCCAGTGAGGATTTCATTTACTAAGGGAAAAGCGATCCTCGGAGGCAACAACCACAATCAATAATTAGGGATAACTCGTAACACGTTCCATCCCATCGGTGGAGGTGTGGAGGAATGTATTTTTGAGACATTTTTGAGTTTTCCAGCATGGATGGCCTGTTTGAGGTCAAAGGTCAAACTTTCTCTTCAGGATTTCATAGTGGAAAGCAAAACTCCACCAGTTACAGAAAGGTCCTAAAGATTCAAAGCAGCCCCAGACCATCACAATGCCTCTGCCATGCTCGACTGTTAAATGGTAAATGGCCTGTATTTGAAATAGCGCCTTTTAGAGTCCTGGAACCCCCCAAGGCGCTTTACAACACAATCAGTCATTCATCCATTCACACACACATTCACACACTGGTGGGGATGAGCTACGATGTAGCCACAGCTGCCCTGGGGCGCGCTGACAGAGGCGAGGCTGCCAAGCACTGGCGCCACCGGTCCCTCCGACCACCACCAGCAGGCTAGGTGGGTTAAGTGTCTTGCCCAAGGACACAACGACAGCGACAGACTGAGCGGGGCTCGAACCTGCAACCTTTTGTTATGATCTTCTGTTTCTGAGGTGCAGTGTTGGTTTGACACCAGATTTAACAAGACGCACACCCTCCAAAAGGTTGCACTTTGACTTTTCCCTAAAGTCTCGGGGATCATTAAGAGCTTTTTGGTTACTGTGGGACAGGCTTTCGTGTTCTTTTAGTTCAGCAGATGTTTTGGACTTGGAGCGCTGCTGATGCGTGCCTTTTTTGCCCTCTTGTCACTTCCTTATGGGAAGCATGAGGAAGCTCTGTGTAGAGTTAGACAGAGGACAAGCCTGGCAGGCCAGGCTAATATAACATGGGGGTAGGGCTGGGCGATATGGCCTAAAATCAATATCACGATACATTGAGAATTTCACCTTGATCACGATAACTACAGTTGTCCACTAGATGGGGCTGTCACATGTATTACCTTGAGTCACAATGGGTGTACAGCTTCTTAAAGGGACATGAACGCTGCCAACCTACACACATCTTTTCATTTGTTTATTATTATTAATTGAAGTGGGAAAATCATCTCGATAAGAGTCAGAAATTTCCATAACGATAAATTGAGGATTTATTGCCCAGCCCTTCATGGGGGTGGTTATATTTCCACATAGAGCCAGGTTGGTTTGGATAGTTTCCCCATTCACGCATGAAAACAGGAAAACTGCATTTAGGGGACAAAATACTTGTACACAACATTATTTGTGTAAATATTTTGTCATTTTGAAACAAATCGGTCACTTGTACAGATCTGCTGTTTGTAAAAACTGTTATTCTTAATCTCACAAAAGAGTTTTGAAGTAAAACTAATAATTTAAGTTTTTGCTGCTGCTGGGAAGCTGACATTCTGTCTGTCCACTTCTGCATCCTATAACGTCTAAGCCGGGGCTGTAATGTGTAGGCCTCCCATTGAAAATCAATGTGTCCTTCCTAAATGGAGTCATGTTTTCATCTTCAAGGGTACAGAATAAAATCATGACCTCTGTCCAGCTTCATCAGCCTATCCGCTTACAGAGGTAACCCTTCAGCTGGTCAGATTTCAGTAGCGCAGCAAACATGGTTGCGAATAATCAAACGTTGAAACGTCTGCATCGGTACAGCGGCTCCCAGTGAAAACTCATCGTCAGCCTGGTCAATGGCCGCTCGGAGCGCATTAAGGGGACGGCTTCGGTGGAGAGAGCAGAGTTTGTTAATTGAGATGTCAGTGCAGCGTTTGCTCAGCTCCAAGACCCCAGAGTGACTGTGGAGAGGTTTCCAAGAAGAGGATCGATGCAACTCTTACCATGTCAACCATATTGACCACCGTCTTAGCGTTGTTATTTGTGTGCCCAACAGACAGACGATGCTTCTTGTACTGGAGGAAGAGAGAGAGAGAGCAGTGAGGGAAAGAAGCACACATAACAAGGGGGTTGGGGTCTCAAATGCTTACATACGTTTATTTGACTCTGGGAAAAAAATCTTTTAGATATATTTTTAGGCAGAATAATCGAGACTTGACACTTCTACTGCAAACAGCTACAAGACGGTGTTGCATCTTATTTTCGCTTCGACTTCTAGGTTATTTTTCACCGTCTACAGCTGTAACGGCAAATTTAGAAAAAACTCCATTGGTAAATTGTTTGTGTTTGTATGCCTTCTGAGGGTTCTGCAACCCCCCAAAGCGCTTTACAACACAGTCATTCACACGCTGGTGGGATGAGCTACGCTGTAGCCACAGCTGCTCTGGGGCGCGCTGACAGAGGCGAGGCTGCCGAACACAGGCGTCAGCGGTCGCTACGACCACCAACAGGCAAGGTGGGCTAAGTGTCTCTCTGATCAGAGCTGGGCTCGAACCAGCAACCTTCTGATTACTGGACAACCCGCTCTACCTCCTGAGCTACAGCTGAACATTAAAACATTTTTTTCGTGCCTCTTAACAACATTTTAACATAGTAGAGCTGTAAATATAATGTGGAGATTTAAAAAAGAAAACAAAAAAACAATCATGTGGTTCTCTCGCACATCTAAAGACCTCCGCCAATAACACGAATCAGACCAAACCAACCATCGGACCATCCGATTGTCGGTCTCACCGAACCGCGGCACTTTCCTGGGTCCTCCACTCATCACACACTCAAGTATTCAGCAGCAGAACGCCACCGGTGTGAGAGGTTCTCCGCTCAATAACATCAGACAGGGTTTTCCCCATCGCTTTATAAGCCTGGCGGCCCGCCAGGCTAAGCGTCATGCCCCGCCCCCCTCCCCGGGAAACCCTGATCAGAGGAGGAGAAACAGCCGGCTGCTACCGCTTCAGCTTTAGGACAAACTACCAGAGTCCCAAAAAAATAAAACACCATCTGAATTCATGGACAACAAAAGACGCGTGGACCCAGAAAACGGCGACTGGTGTTTGGCGCTATCTCATTTCGTCCGCCATTGCGGGTCTCCAGTTCCGGCAGAGGGGAGGGGTTAGTGTTCCGTGGTTGCGTTCAAAACCTAGCTTGTTCCATAGATTTACTAGAACGGCTTTAATATTCATGCCAAAGACTGAGATTAAGTTAAATGAGCACCCCCTAGTGGCTGGTTGCTGTACTTGTTTTAAGTCCCGCCCCCTCATTGTAAACAAATGAGACATTTTCTAATTAAAAATTAAAACATGAATCTTCAACTTCAGCTAATTCACGTAGTTCTACCATTTCACTTGCATGTTTATTATTTATTTGCTTTGATTACAGTAAACAACATCAAACTGTTGCTTTACCCTAGTCATATTTGACACATACTAAGGATAAATTATTTCATTGTTCTAAGTTTACCATTACATAAAAACAGGGGCGACGGTGGCACAGGAGTTAAGTGCTCGCCCCGTAATCGGAAGGTTGTAGGTTCGAGCCCCGCTCAGTCTGTCGTTGTGTCCTTGGGCAAGACACTTAACCCGCGTTGCCTGCTGGTGGTGGTCGGAGGGAACGGTGGCGCCAGTGCTCGGCAGCCTTGCCTCTGTCAGTGCGCCCCGGGGCAGCTGTGGCTACATCGTAGCTCATCCCCACCAGTGTGTGAATGTGTGTGTGAATGGGTGAATGACTGATTGTGTTGTAAAGCGCCTTGGGGGGTTCCAGGACTCTAGGAGGAGCTATATCAAATACATGCCATTTACCATAATATCTGCAGCCGGTCGAACTCACCATTAAATGGTCATTGATCACCATGAGTTCAATGTACTTGGTCTCCTCCTCTACACTCCGTGACCATCTCGGAGCCTGAGAGAAAACAACAGATTTATTATTTCTGACAGAGTGTAAAGAAATGAGACGTAGGTATGGTGCTCAGGAAAAGACGATGGACACAGAGGTCTAGTCATGTTTTCTACAACAGAAACGGAACAAATCAATAAGTCTGAACTTTCAAACACTAAACCCGATTTAAATCCCATGTTTGATAAAAACGAGAGTCTCTCAGCTAGCTGAGACACATGCAGATGCACACATCTGAAAGGACGAGGCTACAGGAAGCCTTTGCTTATGAAATAAATACTTCATGAAAAAGAAAAAGGAGGAAAGTGAAGAAAGAGACTGAGTCGGAGCAGCTGTAGGTTTTGGTAAATATGATGGTGTTTTATTTACCTCTTTCCTAGTCGCTCTCTCTCTTTCTTAACATTTTTTAATCACAATTGTCTTTTTTTTTGCTCATTTTAAATATATATTTTAACCATTTTCTAAATAATTTTTTATGTTTTTACATTTTTTGTTTTTGTGAAGCGCCTCGTGATTTTTATCTTGAGAGGCGCTACAGAAATGATGTTTTCTCCTTCTTTAATCATCCTAAAACATGTGAGGAAAACAGAGATCCGATTTGGACGAGCACCATCAACAATTTAATCATCAGCTCATCAAAGTTTCCATTAAGGCGACATAAACAAGCTCACGAAATGCACACCTGTCTCTTTCTTCTCCAATGGACAGCTTTGGATCCAGGAAAAGGGGGACTGGGGAAAGGTGGCTCGGGAAAATCACCTAATGAAAAATAAATATCAACATTTAACAACAGCCTGACCAGCTCTCTGTGTGCAGCATCATTAACTAAATGATTACAGGATTTATATTCACATTTCTCAGCTGTTCAACTTGCATCTTACCATCGAGGAGATCCTTCAGTCCCTCTCCTTCAGCGGATTTGTATATCATGTGAACACGAAAGTCTCCCTAAGACACATAAAAGAAACAAATATATTTTCACTAACTTGAGACACAATAAGGAAAAGTGTTTGGTAAAATGGTGCACGAACGTCGATTTCTACCGGAAAGACTGATCAAAATTAGATCACATTGTTCTTTACATCAATGATTTTTTAAAAAGTTTAAAAACTTTTGTAAAAATCAGCGTACATGTGTACATATATTTACATTAGAGTCAGATTTATTATGTTGTATTTATATCCATCCATCCATTTTCTGAACCCCCTTGCCGACATTGGGTCGCGCGGGGGGGGGGGGGGGGGGGGGGGGGGGCTGGTGCCTATCTCCAGCGGTCAATGGGAGATCAGGCGGGGCACACCCTGGACAGAGAGCCAGTCCATCGCAGGGCAACACAGAGACACACAGGACACACAATTATGCACACACACACACACACTCACCCCTAAGGACAATTTAGACGGACCAATTAAACTAACAGTCATGTTTTTGGACTGCAGGAAGCCGGAGTATCCGGGGAGAACCCACGCATGCACAGGGAGAACATGAAAACTCCATGCATTGTATTTATGTGTCTCAATTTGGTTGCCATCAGGGCATAACAGGGACCTAATAAGCCAGTTGGGAAAGATAAAGATCCAGATGTTTAATATTAAAAAAATTAACAACACCAGAAATAATTAAATGAAAAATCTGGTAAAAACAAATTAGGGCTGGGTTAAATGGCCTAAAGTGAAGAGTGAAGAGAGGAGCTGTCAACTGATCACTACCTGGTGGTGAGTTGGATCAGATGGCAGAGGAACATGCCGCGTAGACCTGACAGACCCAAACACATAGTGAGGGTCTGCTGGGAATGCCTGGCGGAAGAACCTGTTAAGACGGTCTTCAACTCCCACCTCCGGCAGAGCTTTGACCGCGTCCCGAGAGCAGTGGGGGACATTGACTCCGAGTGGGCCTTGTTCCACTCTGTGATTGTTGAGGCGGCTGTTGCTAGCTGTGGTTGCAAGGTGGCCGGTGCCAGTCGTGGTGGCAACCCCCGTACCCGCTGGTGGACACCAGAGGTTCGGGGAGCCGTCAGGCTGAAGAAGGAGGCCTACAGAGCGTGGCTGGTCTGTGGGTCTCCGGAGGCAGCAGACAGGTACCGAATAGCCAAGCGGGGTGCAGCAGTGGCAGTTGCCGAGCTAAATCACGGGTGTGGGAGGGGTTTGGTGAGGCCATGGAGAAATACTATCGATTGGCTCCAAAGAGGTTCTGGCAAACTGTCCGGCGCCTCAGGAGAGGGAGGCAGCAACTCGCTCACACTGTTTACAGTGGGGATGGGGAGCTGCTGACGTCAACTGGGGCTATAGTCGGACGGTGGAAGGAATACTTTGAGGGGCTCCTCAATCCCACCAATGCGCATTCCGAGGAGGAACCAGAGCTGGGAGGCCTGGGGATGGACTGTCCAATCTCGGGGGCAGAAGTTGCTGAGGTAGTCAAACAACTACACAGCGGCGGAGCCCCGGGGGCGGATGAGGTTCGTCCTGGGTATCTCAAGGCTATGGATGTTGTAGGGCTGTCATGGTTGACACGTCTCTGCAACATTGCGTGGTCATCGGGGGCAGTTCCTGTGGAGTGGCAGACCGGGGTGTTGGTCCCCATCTTTAAGAAGGGTGACCTGAGGGTGTGTTCCAACTATAGGGGGATCACACTCCTCAGCCTCCCTGGAAAGGTCTACTCCAAGGTACTGGAGAGGAGGGTCTGATCGAAAGTTGAATCTCAGTTTGAGGAGGAGCAATGTGGTTTTCGTCCTGGCCGTGGAACTGTGGACCAGCTCTATACCCTTGCAAGGGTGATGGAGGGGGCATGGGAGTTTGCCCAACCAATCCACATGTGTTTTGTGGATTTGGAGAAGGCTTATGACCGTGTCCCCAGGGGCACCCTGTGGGGGACGCTCCAGGAGTATGGGGTGGGTGGCTTTCTGTTAAGAGCCATTCAGTCCCTTTACCAGAAGAGCGTGAGTTTGATCCGCATAGCCGGTAGCAAGTCGGACCTGTTCCCGGTGAGGGTTGGACTCCGCCAGGGCTGCCCTTTGTCACCGGTTCTGTTCATTACCTTTATGGACAGAATTTCTAGGCGCAGCCGTGGTGTGGAGTTTGTCGAGTTTGGTGGCAGGAGAATCTCGTCTCTGCTTTTTGCGGATGATGTGGTCCTTCTAGCTCCATCCAGCTCTGACCTTCAGCTCTTGCTGGGTAGGTTCACGGCTGAGTGTGAAGCGGCTGGGATGAGGATCAGCACCTCCAAATCTGAGACCATGGTTCTCGACCGGAAAAGGGTGACTTGCCAACACTGGGTCGGGGGAGAGGTCCTACCTCAAGTGGAGGAGTTTAAGTATCTCGGGGTCTTGTTCACGAGTGAGGGTAGGAGGGATCGGGAGATAGACAGGCGGATTGGTTCGGCGTCTGCAGTGATGCGGACGCTGAGCCGATCTGTCGTGGTGAAGAGGGAGCTGAGCCAGAATGCCAGGCTCTCGATTTACCGGTTGATCTACGTCCCAATCCTCACCTATGGTCATGAGCTTTGGGTAATGACCGAAAGAACGAGATCGCGGATACAAGCGGCCGAAATGAGTTTCCTTCATAGGGTGGCCGGGCTCAGCCTTAGAGATAGGGTGAGGAGCTCGGACATTTGGGAGGGACTCGGAGTAGAACCGCTGCTCCTCTGGATCAAAAAGAGCCAGTTGAGGTGGTTTGGGCATCTGGTCAGGATGCCTCCTGGACGCCTCCCTGGGGAGGTGTTTCAGGCATGTCCTGCCGGCAGGAGGCCCCCGGGTCGACCCAGGACACGTCGGAGAGGTTACATCTCTAATCTGGTCCGGGAACGCCTTGGGGTCCTGCCGGAGGAGCTGGTGGAGGTGGCTGGGAAGAGGACGGTCTGGAGCTCCCTAGTTGGGATGCTGCCCCCGCGAACCGGACACGGATAAGCGGAGGAAGACGACGACGACGAAATGGCCTAAAATCAATATCATGATACATTGAGGATTTCACCTCGATATCGATAAGTGGACGATAACTACATGTGCGCAGAAACCAAAGTTGTCCACTAGATGGGGCTGTCACATGAACTACGTTGAGCCACATTTTTAGGTGACTCAAGGTGGTACAGCTTCTTAAAGGGACATGAATGTTGCCAACCTACACACATCTTTTCATTTTTATTATCAAATTTATTGACATGGGAAAAATCATCTCGATAGCAGTCAGAAATTTTGATAATGATGAATTTTCGATTTACTGCCCAGTCCTAAAACAAATGATATCCCAATTCATCTCATAAAATCAGCGTAATTTAATTACACATTTCTGACAAGTTTTCAAAAGCAGACAGTATTAAAAACAAATGAAAACAGATGAATTGGTTTTAAAATGCAACAGCTCTTGATCTCAGAAATAAAAACTACTTTGAAATTGAATTAATCCTAAACCTTATGGCCACGAGATTCAAACAAAACCGTCTGGAAGCTGACGATGACGTTTATTAGTTTAGTTTTCTGAAACATAACAATTCATTAACCTTCGTCTTCAGTGTCTCAAACTGTAGTACTGCTGCTGTGAAAATCTATTGGGTGTATAAATTCACATTTTCTCCTTGATTTATACAAACGATTTTAATTTATTTTTGTAATAAAGCCCGGAATTATTCAGAGGTTGCTGGTTTTCCACATCAGTGTTATTTTTTTTAATCATTTTGAAACGAAGAAAAGCACCAAGAATCTCCTGAGAGACAGCACCGAGGGCGGAAAAAACCCACACACTGGCGGCTACATCCTGTTTACGCTCCGACCACAAACGTAAATGTTTGGGTAGTTTTGTTTAGTTTGTTACAGCATATTGGACTAAAATGCCACCACTTTTGCTCTAAACCCCGAGAGATATATGGAATTATAAGGTATTTTAACCTATTTCAGGTTACAGATCTCATTAAAGGATCGGGTTTCAACAGGTTTAATAATGCTAACGTTTTAGCCACTGTTAGCTAGCTAATCGGTTAGCATGAAATGGCTAATCGGTTTTTATCAAAACAGCTAATATTAAAGTTTAGTAATTTATTTATTTCATATGTGGGGCAAGTAAATTGTGGTAAAGCTAGATAAAAACACTGAAGCTTGTAAAAGCAGTGGCTGAGTTTGTTTGTTGGGCGTAATTATACAGCCGAGCTGCGCGTTACACAATTATAATTGTTCTAATTTCTCTGAACCGACTTGAACAAACACCGAGTCACCTGTCTGGGTTGCCTTTGTTGCCATCTACATGTCTGGTAATATTAACAAGTCGTTTTAATGTTTGCTGATGATTTCTTTGTTATATGTGTTATGTTTATATTTTGCTAATTAAAAGTTAGTTACAAGGGTTAAAGTTGGACAATAAGAAACGTTAAAGTGTTTAAACGATTTTATTACTTTTACTAAGTGCCATTTGCTCAGGGTAGAAACAACAAAATACGTTTTTATTTGCGTTCTTATAAATAAATCTCATTGCTTTGATTAAAACTAAAACTATCCTCACATGATGCCATAAAAACTTATTCTAATATTGCCTTTAAATGTAGTTTCTGAGCTTTGACTCTTCCGTTTGTGTCTTAAATTTTCACTTAATTCCTTCGTAACTACTGCAGAGAAAGAGCAGCAAAGAAAAGATGTGATTTAAGAGCACTTATTTATCACAAACAGTAGAAAAAAGTAATGATACTTTTGAAAAGCCATTATCATAACTACTATGATTTACTGCAGTTCATCTAAAATTGACAGATTCACTTTTTAAAAATATATAATTTTAAAGAATATTGATAATTACTGGTAAAAGATGTAATTAAACATGTTTATCAGTAATTTAAAGCTTATTTAAGTCTATATATATGATAAATTCTAACATTTTTAAACCAGAGCATTAAATAAAAAGCTAGAAATTTGGCTGTACTGTTATATTAAAAAAAACAAGCAACACTAAAAAAGTTAACTTGCTTTAAACGTAATATTATTAAGATTTAATATATGGTTGTCTTTGCTGGTAAGTAGAGGCATCTATGAGCAATGTTTAAATGAAATCATTGATATTTTATGTATATTTATATACATTTTTATATGAACATAAATGTGAGTTCAGGGCCAGTTCTAAGGTTTATTGTGTGGCTGTTCAGTCTGTGTGATGCTCTGCAGGATAGACACAAACGCCCTTCACTCACAGCCACCAAGTCATTCCCATTTGTCTGCTAATGAAATGAGAGCATTGTCTCTCAGGGACAGCAGATATTGGGTCAACTACACTGTGGTGAATAGAAATGTAGGGGGTGGCCCATGGTTAGGTCAGCCCATGGCACACTTAGCGTACTCCAGTAGTAACTGGAGAGCTGAGAAATTTGCACCAGAATCTTTTCAGGGTTTTTACGGTTCTTCTTTCGCTTTCCCAGAAACTCCATTCGGCCTCGGGTCCCATCCTCAGCAGCCAGCCATGTCGTGCCGGGACATCCACGCCACCAATGCATTCTCCTTCATCTTTGCCTTCGTGTCTGTGTGTGGGATCGCCGTGGCAACGTTAATCCCACAGTGGCGCATAACGAGACTTGTCACCTTCAACCGCAATGCTAAGAACATTAGTGTGTATGACGGGCTGTGGGATAAATGTGTGACTCAGGATGGATATTCAGGGTGCCTCTACCACGACACAGAGGTATAGACATTATTGCTGATCTATTGTTTGTTGTGTTTAGGTGTAATGTCTAAATCCTAACACACTCTTTGATTTTAGTGGTACTCCAAGTTGGACCAGTTGGATCTGCGGCTCCTGCAGTTCTGTCTTCCAACAGGCCTCATGTTTGGCTCTTTGGCCTTGCTTCTCTGCATGATTGGGATGTGTAAGACCTGCTGCTGCTCAGACAAACCGGAACCAGACATGAAAACCATCACGTTCCTCGTGAACAGTGCAGGCTGCCACCTGGTGGCTGGGATGTTCATGCTCTTGGGCGGAGCGATCCCCATGGCACCCTCCATATGGTTCCTCTTCCGCACCAAGGAGATGAACGTTCGATATGAAAACATTTTCTCTGACGGGTTTGCCGTGTACGTATCAATCGGCTGCTCCGGAGGGCTGATGCTAGCCGCGTTGCTCATGTTCATGTGGTATTGTATGTGTAAGAAGCTGCCTTCACCCTTCTGGCTGCCTTTTCCTTCCATGTCTAACTCTCTGTCTGCTCAGCCTCTCACTGCCAATGGACTTCCTCCTTCTCCAGTTTATGGTCCACAGCCACTGCCACCACAGATGTATCCCCCTGCGGTAATAGACGCTCAGCATTTTGGACCTTCTCAGGGCTACGTGCAAACGGTGGTGGCCCCAGCTCCACCTCAAGTATACGTGTCTCAGCTCCCCGCTCCTGATGGCTATGGATCAGAGGTGGGAGGAGGTCAAGTCTACAGCTACGCCCCCTCGCAGAGTTATGCTCCATCGCAGAGCTACGCCCCCTCCCAGAGCTACGCCCCCTCGCAGAGCTACGCGTCTGGCTACTCCGGTCGCCGCTACTCCTCCCGCTCTCGGATGTCGGCCTTAGAGATTGACATTCCTGTACTAACTCAGCATGAGTGAAAAGGGTAAAAGCTGAAGCCTGAGCACATTTTGGACCCGTCTATCATCTTTCATGAGATATACTGCTGTGGACTGCGATGGACTCTAGTGAAGAATACGAGAGCTTTTTAGAGCTTTGTTATTGATCATTTTTAGAAATCAGTCAGGAAACTTCAGATAATGGAAGATGAGAGAGAAAAACCACTTTACTAACAACAATTTATGAAGGGTGTGAAGATTAGTAAAACACTATTAGTATTATTAAACCTGGATAAAAGAAAATAACTCCATAACTTTATCTAGTTTTATCATTTCTCCAGCAGAACAGCACCAATAAATAATCTGATGTCACTAAATGGGACCAGTGGCCCACTTTCAGCCATAAAACACACGGACATCGTCTCCTGTTACAATACTTGTTGGACAAACTTGAATGAGACCGCTGCAAAATAACTAACTCAGACTTTAGCCTGCAGTCTAGAAACAGCTAGGTGGCTGATCTGTTTGTTTTGGATCTATTTTAGCTGAAGGGTTTATTGTTGCCAATGTTCTGTGAAGAGCAGCTGCTTCGGCTTTTGTGCCGGTTTATCCTGATTTGTTCACTAACTTTTTTAACTTGAAGGTATTTTTTTTATCTGTAACCCGTCGCGTCAAAAAACGTGACAAAAATCTCCTTCGCTGCGTTTTTACAAATACAGTTGAGAAAATGATCTTTTTTGTGTACACTCTAAACTTTAGTGTTATAATAACACAAACGTGAGCGACGAGAAGCCTTTACATGTCTACGCTACACGTCGGCCAAATTTAAGATTGTTGCCTTTTTATTTTTATTTCTTTGAGCTCAGATCAACTTTTTCTGACGGTTGTACGTTTAGTTCTGCAGTCAGTGCCGTTGTTAAAACATGTTTTCTATCCTGTCTTTGTTTTGCTCTTAAATAAAACAAATGACATTTTATTCATGTGTGCCTTAATGTGCTGTTTGTTAAATTAAAATGGACCTGATTTCATCTGACATTAGAAATAGATAAAACTAAATGTATCCGTAGTTTTACAGTTCCTTTTCATGGTTTCTCCATCGACTTTTATCGTTATTTAAAGGGACAGTGTGTAATTTTTATCGTTAATCTCTGGAAACATCCATCAAAATATTGTTGAAAATTAATGAAATGATGCCCAGTTGTTGAAAAAATATTGGCGACTTCTTAACATATAACCATAAAATCAGGTCTAAAATACATGGGAGTGGGTCTAAATCTCTGGGCAACGCCATATTAGAAGCCATATTTCCTTCTATGGGAGCCCATGAGGACAAAATGCATTTACTGATTTGTAACAAATGATTACAAAATTTTCACCATTCATAAACGTTGTTTTACACATTTACCTCTTCACTCGTTGCCAGCGATGAAAAGGAGTCTGATGTGCTTGTTAAATTTTCTGAAGTTCCCACCCCCGGGGCTTTTTGACACTAATGGGCATCCGTTGCGAGATCTTAAGCCTGAGTCATGCTTCTGCGTCTGCATCAGTGCAGAGACACGCAATGCCATTATCCTTCCTTGCGGGCCTGCTGGAGAGCCCCTGCAAGGACGGAGTCGAGCTCTCTTTTCTAAACATCCGTCCGTCGAGACGGACAACGCAAGCTTGTGATTGGTCAGGACGCCTCTGTCGTCTACACCGCCGCCATTGCGCCCTCAAAAACAAAGAGAGCCGAGGATAACTAGTGGCAGACACGGAGAAGCTTGAAGAATACCTCACGAAAAACTAAAATTATGAATGTTTAATCTCCCGTGACTGGAGGAGTGAAAGGATGCACAGCAAGCATTTTATTTGTGGACGGAAATGACAGGAAATGTGGGTTTAGAGGTGGCAAGCGGATGAAGAGGAGAATGAGAGACAAATTTGTCCGTGTTAAAAAGTCTCTTATGTACAATAAACACAATATAAACACACGATCTTGGACCGGATACATGACAGGATACCACAGAACAGCGCTGCGCCCTCTGGTGTCCTGGCGGTTAATTGCTTTGCAACACTCCCCAGGAGACGGAGAAGTATGATGGCAAAATGTCTCCGTCCATGCGTGTCTGTCCCTTTCGGAGCGGACAGAGAAGCATAACTCCGGCATTACTCCAACACAAAAATACAGCTTGCTTGCAGCAATTTACATATCTGCTGCCCCCTATTGCCAGGAAAAATACACACTGTCACTTTAATGTAGCTTTGGAGGCTGAGGTTTGACTATAAACCAAAAATCGGTCTGATTCATGAATGTCAACCTAAACTTTAGCAGCCCTAATTACTGCTGACTCCTCTATAATGTGTCACTTCAGCGTTAAACTGTTTGTAGAATTACCGCTAAAATAACAACAGCTGCTTCCGTTCTGTTTTTGAGACACGCACACGGGACTGGACATCATCAGCAGCTCAGGACTGACTGAATTCAAACATCGACTCTTTGTTCCTCTGATCATCACGGCTCAGTTTAAAAATAAACACACAGCATATAGACTCAGCAGGGAGTGTGTAATTGGTGGAGATTAGGGCTCCGCACAGATGGCTTTCATATGCCGGTGTATTGAGATGGGGGCAGGGCCCCGGTTGCCAAGGGAGATTGCACCTCAGATGCAGACGGCTGGTTCACCAGTAAAAAGCAGTGAGGGATAACGTGCTGCTTTGAGAGAGTGAATGAACTGGAGCTGGGTTTGTTACGTGAATGTGGCCTCAGGACATCGGGAGACCCGCTCTCTCTTTGTACCCCATCAGCTTCGCCGTCATCGCCAGCTCAAACTCATACAGACCATCATTTGGCCCCTAATATAACCCTCCCACCCTAAAACCCGCAACCTGCCAGCACCCCCATCATCACACCAGTCGTGTCTCCCCCCCTCAGTCAACCCTAAAGCCTCCCCCCCTCCTCCTGGTCAGATCAAAGTCTGAAGCAAATCAAAGAAAAATGTCAAAAACCAAAGATAAGAAAAGCTTCAAATTTGCACATTTGTTTTTTTAACGTGTATCAATTAATAAAATTGTTAGATTAAATGATAACGCATCAAAAACCTTGATTTCTTTTTTTATATATATTCTCAAATTTGCAGCAACATGCCCGAGTCCTTGTTAAAGTCTGATAAAACGGTGTGTGTGTGTGTGTGTGTGTGTGTGTGTGTGTGTGTGTGTGTGTGTGTGTAGCCACAGCAGCTCAGAGGTCCAGCGGGTCTGCAAAGGTGTTAATAACACAACCAAATGAAAGCCTGCAGGGCCAAACATACGCTGATGTCTGCACATTTAAATCAACATAACATACATCCTCCCTGAGGTCACACACACACACACACACACACACACACACACACACACACACACACACACACACAGTAACGTTTATTGACTATAGCACCTGTAACATGATGTTTTTATCTCACGGACTCATGCTAGCATTGCAGTTGCTTCATTTCCAACCGTTTGAAACTTCGGTTGCATGAAGTTAAAAGAAGATTTTTTGGGACATTTTGGGGAAAAGTCTTGTTCAACTTTCTCTGCCTTGGTGGTGAGAAGCCAGAAGGATGACCATATGGCAGCCAGGACCCATGCTGACTCCGAGCCTGTCCTACTGAGATTTAGTTTAAAGTTTGTTTTTGTTATGTCGGATACATGAGTAGAGGTGCATTAAAAACTTGTGTATTAAGTGCTGTTACTAACAGATAGAGAATAATATAAAGCACTATGTTTAATATAAAAACAAAATCAGGTATGGGCTTGAGTCACATGACTTGGACAGTTTCTGACTTAATCTCATAAAATCCAAGGAAAGATTTAGACTTTACACTTCACTTGGAATTTCAAATCCACTCCGTTACGAGACGATGTCAACAGTTACGGATGAGCGGCAGAAGATTCTAGACGACTCGGTAAGAGGTTGAGTAGATAAATGAGTCTCTTTCCAGAGTATTTCTCTTATCCAATGGCACCATCTAGTGGCTGATGAGCATATCACACAAATAATCTCTGGGTCCGTTTTTTTAAGATGGCGGCGTCACGGTTTTTATTATAAATGTCCTTCTGTAGCCGACACACAGAGCTAAAACACCTCGTTTTACAAGTATTATTCTCATGTCATGTTGGGCTTTCATTAGAGATGCAACAATGCCCCTTTTTCCCAAAACGATACGATACCGATACCTGGATCTGAGTACTCGCCGATACCGATAATTCTACCACACAAAAAAAATGCAATGGATTTGGAATACAGATTTTATTTTCTTCTCTGCTTTCAACAGGAAAAGACTGTGAGGTAGATAACAAGTAAAATATATGAATAGAAATCATCACAAAACTAAAATATTAGGTGAACAGAAATGACAAGTTACAGCGAAGCCATTTTCAAGCAACTGCATTGGTATCGGTTCCTGGTATCGGTTAACTTTTAACAATACCGATACTGGAATCGGTTTCGGTATTGCATCCCTAGTTTTCATATATTTATATTTTAAACACTTATCCATGAAAAGTTCATCAACTCTGCATCAGCCGAGGTATTCCTTAAATTGGAAGCAAGTAAGCGGTAGTCTAACGCTATTGGTTAGCTCTGGTCAGTGCTCCTATTGCACGGAGCTCTGCGGGGCGGGGGCGCGCTTAGCAAAAAATAAATAAAAAGACGTATCGCTCACATTGTATCACAGTAATCACTTTTAGGGATAGCTGAAAAATCCTGTGAAATTTCTTAGAGGGGAAAACTCCGGAAAGATTAACTGGAATATCGAGTTGTTGGCACCTGAAAAAGTAGCTTGAGATCTTTTTAAAGCGGACTTTTAGTTTCTAATTCACCGTTAGCTCAACAATAACCTTTAGTCTTCTTTACCCAATATTAAAAACTGAAAGATGCTTTGGCTTCTTAGGGGTTCAAATAATAACTTCTGGGTCACTCCTGCTACTGGCTTTGGATGTTTACAAAATGCTGCTGTGTTTTTACCGCTGGTGTTGAATCACAAATGCTGGTGCTGCAGGACCGACTCGCACAGACTTGGCAACCCCACGATCTCACAGACTGTAAACAGTAGCTACGTCTTGAGTTATTTTAAAAGGAGAAAAACAGCTAGAAATTAGCTGTTGTTAAAGACTTAAGTGTCGCCCCTCCTCCTCAAAAAACCAAACTAAACCATTTCTCCGTGTAGAACTGCAGAACTAGACGTGCGTCTTTCTGTCATCATTTAAATAATTCAGTTTCATCTGAAAACTAGAAGAAGCCAGAGAGAAAGGAGATTTCTATCAGATTCTTTCCAACAACTTCACATTTTCTCTCCTGTTCTTTAACGTCTTACTGTGAAAAACCAGCTGCAATGAAAGAATTCGTCATAGGTGAATTTCGTTTTTTTCACCTAGACCTACCTCCCACGATGCACCGAGACGAGCCAACTACAACCACACAGGAGCGCACACTCAGAGAAACAGCAGCATCCTGCAGACACACTCTTTCACTCCTAAACTAAATATATCTGATATCTTTGTTCTGATCATTGTTTTATCTACTTCTTCCTCCTATCCACAGACATTTACACACTTAGTGTGCACCGTAAACCTCGTTCTGCTGCAGTTCAGTCCTAGATAAAAATAAAGAGTTCTAATTCAGGCGGCGTGTGTCTGCAAATACACAAAATACACACAACGACTAGTGTTACAGTGCTGTGAGAATATGTTTGCCCTCTTACATCTTCTGCTTTTTAGTCACACTTAAATGTTTCAGATCAGTCAGCACATTTCAGACAGACGTCCAGAGTAAATACAAAAATACAAGTTTTATTGGATGTTCATGAAAAAACCAACAAAGTGCTGTTTGAGTTCAGCATTTGGTATTTACTCAGATTACCTCTGTCTGATACTGGACTTGGTTTGCTTACCTGAAGCTGTAGGAGTTCACAGCAAAATCAGAGTGGATTAAAAGCAGGATTATAAACACATGCAGACGGGTTTTTAGCACGAAAACTCACAAACTTAGAAATATTTGCCCAACCTACAAGCAGTTCAGAGTAACGGTGGTCGCAGATGACATCAGTGATTTTCTACCGATCCACATCAATCACAACATCTGGACAACTCAGAATAAAATATAAAACTAGTGGAATACTGAAGAAGCAAAGCTTCACAAGTGTTTTCTAGATGCACACCTTTAGTGAAGCTTATCCAGACCCAGACGGACAGGAAATGTCAGAACTCATCTGAGCAGGTCACGTTGGGTAATCGGACACAAAACTTCACGACTGTGGCTAATTCTGTCCTCGTCGGCCGGAGGACCAACGTGATTCGTACTGAAACCAGCCTCGCTCGTTAAAGGACCAGTTTAAAAAGCACTTACAGCGTCTCCGTCCTGCTCTCCAGGCTCAATCATGTAGGTGTGATTTCCATCGAAGAACATCCCACTGGTGAGGAGAGAGAAGAGAGCGGTCACATCAAGTTTCTGTTTTATTCATCAGGTTTCAGTTGGATTAGTCACCTCAGGGTCTCTTCAGAAGGTTTAATCTGCTCTGAGATTATTCTGGGGGTTTCCTTGCCTGTACATCTGATTTTAGCATTAACACACAGAAATACTTGGAAAATAACACAAACCTGTTTTTTTTTACTTCAGTTTGCACAAATAAATCCAAGTTTTCTAATGAACACAGAACTAAAGTACAAGCAAAACCCAATAAATCCACCAGAGATCACGAGGAACCTCAAGCACAGCTGTTGCTGTTCCATATCAATAAATATCATCCAGAAACTTAAAGATCTCTCTACTATAAATAGATTTCACAGGAATAAATGAAGCAAGATGCAAGTTATATTATGCAAAATCTTAAATAAACAGATGAATTTTATAACGAATAAACTTCGATCCTAAACGCGAAATAAATGATAAAAGATCAGATTTCAGCATCTGCTCACGAGGAACTGATGAATATGTGTAATGTAGATTCAGAAAGTAAACATTGCTAAAATCTAACACACACACACACACACACACACACACACACACACACACACACACACACACACACACACACACACACACACACACACAAGCTGTTGCTATTACACTGCACTGTTTGTACATTGTGTCACCGCCGTTTTACTGGTTAAATGTTAATTCTGATGCTGTTAAAACATAATTTCACATAACTGTATCCTCAGTAGTGATGGGAATTCCGGCTCTTTTTAGAGAGCCGGTTCTTTTGGCTCAGCTCACCAAAAAGAGCCGGCTCTTTTGGCTCCCAAGTGGCTCCTCAGATTTTCTGTTGCGTAGAGTACATTTATAACCAAAATAATGCTAAACTTTATGTAAAATAATTTACTAATATAAAAAAAATGCAATACGGTATATCTAATATTTATCATTTCTATGGATTTAATAACTGATCACTTTAAGAGATCTCCACTTCCCGACTGCTGGCGCTCATTTTCTCACCGTCTTCGTCACACTCTCCTCTCTCGCTCTCCTTTTTCCTCCTCCTCCCCTCTCGTCTCCCTCCTCCCGCGTGTGCTCTGCTGTGTGTCTGAGTCTGATCCTCCCTCTTCCCCGCCCCTACTGCTCTGTGTGTGGACAGTCTGGACACACAGTTACACGTGTTGACTAATCGCCTGTAGCTTTCACCAAAGCAAGAGGGGAGGGGGGAGGGGAGGGGACGGCTCCCAATGACGAGCCGGCTCCCGTCGTTCACTTCAAAGAGCCGGCTCTTAGAGCCGGTTCGTTCGCGACCGACACATCACTAATTCTCAGTGTCAACCCATGTTAGTGTGGGACGGATGTGCTGCAATAACCAGTTTAAACCATATTTTTTTATTTTAGCCTCATCACTCATGCCCAGTTTAACTAAAACCGTTTTATTTTATTTTATTTTATAAGCATTGTTTCAACAGGAGGTAGAGTAAAAAGGTGTTTTATTGTGTTTATTTTATAGAACTAAGCCATTTTAGGACTTTTAACCACGACTTTCCTTCGCAGATAAAGCTGATCAGGAGACTGAAAAAGCCTAAATAACTTCTGTTGAAACTTCAGCTGTGGTTGACTGTAACCCATCTCAGATTTAGGGACAAAAGATCTCCAACAACTCAATAAAATCCACTCCTTCACTGTAAAGGTGTCCGTTAAATGTAATGACTTAGTTTTCATATTTTAGCTGAAATATGCGAAGGGATTTAGTCACTGATTTTGAATATTCATATGAATCGGTGAGTTGAAGCTCTTCTTGTGTCTGTGCTCAGGTGTGGAGACATCATTAACTTTGTCTGAACTTTTAGGAGATTGGTCCGGTCCGCCAGGGAGGTCGAGGGTTAAACGCCACCGAGACAATACATTCATCTGACTCATCGGACTTTGATATTTAGCTTTTCTGGCCTCCAGCTCAGAAAAGTCACCTTCAACACTCAGTCCTGGTCCAATAACGCACTTACAAGAGATTAGAGTCCATGCAGGACCACTTTGCCACCTTCTTTGCACTAAAATGATTATTTTCCCTAACCTG
The DNA here is from genome assembly GCF_043380555.1 of Nothobranchius furzeri. NCBI lineage: Eukaryota > Metazoa > Chordata > Actinopteri > Cyprinodontiformes > Nothobranchiidae > Nothobranchius > Nothobranchius furzeri. Next base: position 79,362,944 of record NC_091745.1, on the reverse strand, counting down.
AACTTAGATTTGTTTTGTTTTAATCTGGTCAAGAGCAGGGTTGGGCAACTCCGGTCCTCGAGGCCCGCTATCGAGAATTTTTTGGTTGTTTCCTTGTTCCAGCACACTTGATTCACCTGCTAAGCATCTCATCAAGCTCTGCAGAAACCTGGTAATCAGCTGCTAATGTAAACCAGGTGTGTTGAAGCAGGGAAAAAATGTGGCCCCCAAGGACCAGGATTGCCCACCTCTGGTCAAGAGTCTCGTGTAAAATTAGCAACACTGATTTTCATGTTAGGGGGGACATGTTATGACTGTCTTTATTAAAGAGCAAGTCACCCCCTACCAGATTCTTACTCAACTCCCACTTTCTGTTTGAAAAATGCAACAAATGCTGTTGCCTAGCAGACTGAGAGGGCGTAGCAGCTAAGAAATGCACACACTCATGACATTGTGACATCATAATGCACCATCTGACATCATAGTGTGCCTCTTAGCCAATAGCGACGGCAGATTGAAACTCAAATGCAGTGCTGAGTTTTTGCCTGACGACGGTGCATCGCTGACAGTTTTAGGCAGAATATTTAAATTTTAACTAAGATGCACTAAAGTGCCGAGTTATTGACTACATTTGTCTGCAGCACAATCAGACACTCATTTATATAGTTTATCAGCAAAAAAAAAGTTGATTTGGAGTGACTTGCTCTTTAAGTTAGAATAGTTAAATGATATAGGAACATGTTTATGAAGTTCTTTGCACAAAATCCCTCTCACATGAAGCAATCTCAGCAGGTTTATTCTGGACAGTTTCAGCACCTTCCAAAATGAGTTGTTTCAGGGCTCTGTCACTTTAAGAAAACAAGCTGGAGCTGGCTACCCCCCCCCCCCCACCCCCACCCCCACTGATGGGCAGCTATAAGCTGAGATTGTCAGATATCTGGGAGGGGCTCAGAGGAGAGCTGCTGCTCCAACAGTAGCTCTCTCTTGCACGTGAGGTGGTTCTATAAAAATTTCCCAGTTTGTGATGTCACAACTGGACACTTTTTGAAATGGCTTGTTTTAGGCTCCTGATTCCTAAAAACAAACACTGAGGATGGACTGTTTTCTTGTTTTAGAGTGTTTATAGAGGCAGTAGAGAGCCACATGGCAGCACAAAATGATGCAAAAGGTGAGTTTAGCATAATACGCTCCATTTATAAAGAATTTTTAAATCCTGAATCTATCCCATAATGCTTTGTTGTATTGAATTACACAGGTGTTTGACACCAACTGTCCTCTTTAACTAAGGACTCTGTCTGAACATAAACAACTCCTGATGAAGGTCTTCTGACCGAAGGCTTGAAAAATAAAACTCTCGCAATCGCAGATCGAAGTGTGCGGATTCGGCTCTTTTTGTTTTAAAGACCTGAATCTAAAGACTACCAACCGTTTCCCCGGCTGATCCGTTCTCTAATGTGGGGTTAAGACTAAAAAGTCAACGACTTCTAGGGACTGTGATCAAACATCTAGTTATGTTTGAAAAGCAACAATTAGGATCCGTATTTTTTAAGAGTGATTTTCTGCTTTTTATAACTTTCTGTTTATTTGTCGAACCAGAAATGCCACGTTAGGTGCCTCACAATGAAAAATTCTGTTTCATTTATTGATGGAATTTCAGTCAAAAGATATTTTAACCATGAACTAAAATCAATGATGAACCGACATCCCTTTAAATGACGGATGTAGCTGCGAGCACTTTCCCTCCATATACCGCTAATAACCTATTGAATTGCAGGGCTAAGTGTGTGTGTGTGTGTGTGTGTGTGTGTGTGTAACAATAAACTCCTTACTCAGCATATGGGAAACACACTCTAATATGTGACCTCATGACGACGCACTGACTCCTCGCTGCCTGGCGCTTCACTTTCACACACGTTACCCTATAAGATGGTTAACTTCTTACCCTTTGGATGTGACCAGCATCAGCAACTCGGTGATTCTTCCCTGTTCTGACCCAGTATGTCATCTTCCAGATTATTTAATGACATTTTTAGATTACAGTGCATGCACTCTTGCATAATCTGCTGTGCTGATGAATTCCCCACCATGTTGCACCGGTCCTATGAAATATGCAAACGTGACTAAAGGCTCTCAGCTTAATCAGCAGGCATAAAAAAGGCTTCAACCAGTTGCAGTAATTAGCTGAAACGACACGTCTGCACTGATTATTTGGTTTATTTAGCCCGACTTTGTGATGAAACCAGAGATAATGAGCAGGAACAGGCTTTGATAAGGAGCGAGTGTGAACTATAATGTTTTCAGAGATAACGGAAAGTGATAATTGGATGAAACAGTGTGCTCTGTCAACAACGTAATAAGTGACAAGGACTCTATTACCCTAACAAAAGACTTAACCCTCCCAACGTCCTAACGGGTGTGACCCCGCGAGGGTCCACGTGGCAGGGGTGAGGAGTGAGCACCACCTCACCCCTGCCACGTGGACCTCAAGGGATAAACCATCAGCCCTGCTCAATGGTACACTTTCCTCGCGGAGTCACCCATGAAGACAGTGGGAGGGTTAAAGAGCAAGTCACCCCCAAAATCAACTTTTCTTTCTGATAAACTATATAAATGTGTGTCTAATCGTGCTGCAGACACGTGTAGTCAATAGTTTTGCACTTTAGTGCATTTTAGTTAAAATTTTAATGTTCTGCCTAAAACTGTCAGTGTTGTGCCGTTGTCAGGTAAAAACTCTGCACTGCATTTGATTTAAATCTGCCATCGCTATTGGCTAAGAGGTACCCTAGAACGTTAGCTGGTACCGTATGATGTCACAATGTCGTTGTGAGCCTGTGTGTGTGTGTATTTGTTAGCGGCTCCGCCCTCTCGGTCTGCTAGGCAACAGCATTTGTTGCATTTTTCAAACAGGAAGTGGGAGCGGAGTAATACTCTGGGAGGGGGTGACTTGCTCTTTAACTCATTCGCTGCCAGCGTTTCTCACCGTTTTTACTGTTTTTTTAAGAGTGTCAGAACGTTGCGCGCTAGGATGATGTCGACGCCTAAACAACCAAAACAAAGCGGAGACTTACGTCAGGAAGAATCCGCGCGTTTCGAGTGTTATCCGTTCTTTCATAATCCGTTGTTGAATTGTGATCGGCAGACGCTTTTCCGGTTCGCGCCTCACTTTTTTTACAGCAGCGGCCCAAAACGATGTCCTAACACATGGATGTGTTGCTTCCTGATCACATGACGTGTGACGTACGCGGATGAAGATCGGCTTTAGAGCTGAGATGTTTGTTCTCACGGTGCGGGGGCTCGTCCGACGCCCACACAGTAAAAACATGCAAATGACGACTTTAGTCGTCAATGGCAGTGAACGAGTTAAAGAACCAATTAAAAACACTTTAGTTTAAACAGTAAATACACAACACAAATAAACTTTGTATTTAACAAGACTGACCGGATGAGCCAGTTTGATTTTTACCTACAGAGCACCACTTTCAAGCAGAAGAGCTAAAATGATCAGCACTAGGAGGAGGATAGAGATGAATGAGTGAACGATAACCCCTGTAACACAAAGTGAAAACAGACTGGAAAAGCTAATTAGTTTGACCTAAAAGGCAGCAGAGGACGTGAATCTGGACACGCCGAGGTGACATTTCATCCACGATGCTTGTACTTACTGCAGCCCGTGACAGGTGGAGAGCGCCACGTAGGAGCCAGGAACATCTCGGACTTTCCCCTGGTAGTAGCAGTGCTCTCCTCCCTGTGAAGAAAAACATAATCGTGTGGGTTTTTTTAGATCTACTCCATCATGAAGCAACTCCAGACTGATCAATCACACTCGCTTCATTTGCTAAGAGGCACAAGTGTAAGTATGATGTGTTGATATGTGACTGAGCAGCATGTGTGTGATACTTTCACGTAACTCCCATCTGCCACCCAGCGATCTCCACGTCTACCACAGGAGCTGCACCACCGGTCCGCTTTTCATCAGTTTTCCATCTCAATCAGCATTTCTCTACATGTTTATGAGCAGACACTTACCGTCTGCAGACGTGCACAGTGTCTGAGTTTCTAAGTGCTCTGTTGGCCATCTCTTCCTGGTCCATTTCTTGCTGCCGACCAGCCATTAGGCTGGAAGCTGCACGGTCTCCCTGAGGAAACGCAGCTTTTATCACAGGATCAATTTCTGCTCTAAAGTTTGATGCTACAGACAAGAGCGCACGTCAACGTTCACTTCTGCATCCAGCTCTCTCGCTGAGCCCCCACCACGTTGTAGGTGTGTTTTAGGAAATGTTTCATGTTATTGAACAACAAATAAATATGGAAGCATGAACTCTGGGAATTACAATCCAGATAATTAATGCTTTGTGGTTTATTTGCACACTGCATCACGGGTGTTGTAGGTTTTTGCACCAGAATATGACATTCTTGATGCAATCAAATAGTTTCTATGGCCAATACATAACAAGTTTATGAAGTTCTTTAAAGAAAATCCCTCTCAGATGAAGTAGTTTAAGACATTTTATTTTTCACAGTTTCAACACCTTCCAGAATGAGCCATTTCAGGGCTCTGTCACTTTAAGAATACAAGCTAGAGCTGGCCACGCCTCCCCTGCTCAGGTTGCTATGGGCTGAGAAGCTCTGATATCTAGGAGGGGCTTGGCGTAGAGTCGCTGCTTCTCCAGCAGCAGCAGCTCTCTCTTGCCTGTGAGATGTGGTTCTATTCCTGATTTGTGACATCACAAATAAAAACTTTTTGAAACGGCCTGTTTTAGGCACATAATCCCTAAAACCAAACACTGACAGACTGGTCGGATATTTTCACATTTTCAGTATTTATGGAGGCAGTTGAGGCCCACATAGCAACACAAAAAGATGCAAAAGAAGAGTTTTACATAAAAAGTCTCTTTTAATCAATAATGCATCAATGATCCTCAGGACAAACATACATGTTAAAAATGTTCCTAACCTGGAAAATCTCTCTTCTTTCACATCCCAAAACCTGATTGTTTAAACTTTCAGCTGCAAATGCCTCAAAAACCAATAGAAGGTCTGGCTGCCCCACAGACCGCCACTGTAGCTCATCAGTCTGTTCAGTGCTTTTAACACCAGAAGTACAAAACTCTAACGAATACTTTGGTGCGCTCAGTAGAAGAATCATGCAATTAGCTGTAAAGGTTTTCTGTAGAAATCAGACAAAGTTTAAAGAGCAAGTCACCCCCAAATCAACTTCTTTTTTTCCTGATAAACTATATAAATGTGTGTCTAATCGTGCTGCAGACACGTGTAGTCAGTAGTTTTGCACTTTAGTGCATTTTAGTTAAAATTGTAATTTTCTGCCTAAAACTGGCAGTGTTGTTCCGTTGTCAGGTAAAAACTCTTCACTGCATTTGAATTTAAATCTGCCATCGCTGTTGGCTAAGAGGTACCCTATGATGTTAGATGGTAGATTATGATGTCACAATGTTGTGAGAGTGTGTGTATTTGTTAGCAGCTCCGCCTTCTCGGTCTGCCAGGCAACAGCATTTGTTGCATTTTTCAAACAGGAAGTGCTCTTTAAGTCCATTTTCAGTCTGGGTTAGATCATTTAATATCACTGTGGCAACGTGAGTTCACAGCTAATCCATTAACCGTTTTTACATAAATCAGCCTCGCTGGTCATCTTCCACGTCCGTCAGTGGTTTTATGAACCCAACTGTCAAAAAAGACCAGTCAGACTTTATTTAAGACGTTTTTATTTTTGTTTGGTTGTTTTTTAAACCGTGACGAAATCTAGAATTTTCTGCTGATAAATGAGAAAGGTTTGTGCTTCATCCGGGATTTTTTATTTTTTGTTTGCTTCCTCAAAACAAACAGAGGAGCTGAATGAATCCTTTTCTTGCCAGAGGTTTTATTGTTTATTTTGGATTGAGACGTCAGCAGACCCTCTCATTCTTGGTTTGCTATAAAGAAACTGCTGTTGTCCTTTTCTGTCTCGCCTGCACTGAGGAGGCATTTTGTGGAAAACGGATCAAACTTGTTTTGATGAGTGAAACTTGCCAGAACATAAAAGCCTGAAACTAAACCTTTAGGAAATGTATTTCTTCAGATGGACACACTAAATCATATTAGAGCATGTGAGGTATTATGGGACGATGCCTTTTTATTGTTGGTATGAAATGTACCAGGATGTTGGATTAATGTGGATCAACCTAAAGCTACAGGGATGAGGACACAGCGTGTGGTTCATGCAGCTATTTATAAACAAAATGTGCTCCACTATCTTGACTTTGTCCTCTTCCTGTTGCTCTGATCTTCTGCTCCACTTCTCATCAGAGAAAGTGATGCAGGTAGACTCTCAGTGTGTGTGAAAGTCATGTGTAATCTCAATGTCTACTAAACAGTAAATCAACTCCTTGCTCCGTTGTCGATGTAAGCTGCAAACAACATTGAGAAGACTTTCTAGATGTCTTAAAAACGTGTGCGATGGTAGAGTTTACGAGTCTCGCTGGCACGTCACAGGACTTCATTTATTTCTCAAAATGTTTGCACATCCACCACGTGCACGTTTATCTCAAACCTTTCTCAAGCGCTTCTCGATTTTGTTGCTGCAACTAGAAACAAAAAACGAGCGACGACTTTGGGAGGGACTGGAGACCAAACGGTGAAACAACAACGATTTGTGACTAAACTGATGCAAGAAATGTTGCCTGACTTTTGCAGAAAATTTTTAAACGCCTGCATGAACCAATAGGGTCTACCAATTAATAAAAACCCAATTACAATGATTAGTACCATGTTTATAAATAATCTACAAATGAGCAAAATAAATACTTTTTCCGTTTTTCTTGTTTAAAAACCATCCCAAACCAGAACATGTGTCACGGATCCCCATGATCCTGCAGCAACTGCGCTGGACCCAAACATCTATTACTGCTTGTAGCAGAATAAGTCCTGATCCAGACCCGTCAGAGCAGCAGAATCCGACTGCTGGACATCCGTGGTGGTCAGAGACACCCAGGACTCCCTGAAAAGCAGGTGTAAAAAACCTGAAAGAGGTGCGGAGTGCTTTCAATTACAGAAATAAAACAACTGAGGAGCAGCTGAAGTGTGATGGTGAGCATTCATCTACAGAGTAAATTAAATCCTAGTCCGTTTGCTAATGACCGAGGTAATTAGCAGTGACCGTATAGTGGATTATGTGGTGTGTTCACTTGGATCATTTTCTGTTAAGCTTCTGATCTCGCATTAATCTGGTTCTAATCTGGGAAAATCCTCAGCATTATAATCCCCACACATACTGTATGGTGTGTGTGTGTGTGTGTGTGTGTGTGTGTGTGTGTGTGTGTGTGTGTGTGTGTGTGTGTGTGTGTGTGTGTGTGTGTGCTGTAACTGATCTGTGTAGATTTCAGAGGATTATCACAGCGATGTTAATCTGGTTATAGAGTCGCTGAAGGCTCAGACCACAGATACTGATCCACTTGAGTTTCTAGAAATCCATAACTCTTCCAGGAAGCCGTTGAGGAAAAGCACAGATCCAGGTGGGGTGTGGGTACATCCTGAGTGAAAACTAAGTCACTGATTAACCAATAAAAAAATCTCACAGATGGAAAAAAGAATAAAAGCCCTGCAGCCTCGTCAGGAAATTAAAACAGCCGAGGACGAATGTCTCAAACAGCAACACGGTTGTTTCCTGAGTGTAACTGACACACCTACGAGGTCGTAAAATTTTTATGTTTTTAATTTGATAAATAATTGGTAGGACGGATCTCTAGATTTGCTTCTTGTTATAATTCTTATTGCTTATTTTGTAGGATAAAACCTGACTGTGTGTAGGTTTTATATGTTATTCCCCAAATTTCAGCACAGTAGTTCAAATACGGTACAATCAATGAATTGTATAATAAATATAGGGATAAGTCATCCAGTGACCATTTCACTCTGTGTAATATTGTGATTGATTTGGCTATTTTAGTTTTGATATTGTTTATATGTTGTTTCCAAGAGAAATCCTCATCAGTGATGACTCCCAAAAATGTTACTTCCTTCACTCTTTCAATACAGATTTCGTCTAATTTTATTAATGTTTTTATATACAACTTTCTGTTACTGAATATCATAAAATATGATTTATCTGTGTTCAGTGAACGCTTATTCCCATCGAACCATAATTAGATTTTTTCCAACTCTTGTTTGTGTCACTTCTATCATTTCAATCCAATTCAATAATACTTTATTAATCCCAGAGGGAAATTTGAGTTTCAGTACACACAATTCGGAGATCAGACATACATACATAGCCACATGACAAGAATTGGTGACTGTGGTCATTTGCAACCTGAGTCGCGCTACCGTAATAGAGATCAGAGGGTTTACATGAGGATTGGTTCAGGTGGAGGAAAAAAAAGGCACTTCAGAGTTACCCTCCACAGGGAGAGCAGCTTTGCTGTGCAAAAAACACCTCAGACAGATATGCACACAGACTTCAGACATCACACAACATAAGTGTCCACTAGGAGGGGTGGTGGGTTTTAGGACTGTCCTCACGTCAGCAGCAGCGTTATCCATTTTAGGGCTGTTCCTGTTATGCCATATTTACTACGTTTTTTTTAGAAGAATGTCATGATTTACTGTATCAAATGCTTTTTTTAGGTCAATGAAGATACTTATCAAATGGTTCTTTTTGTCAATGGCTTCCGATGTTTCTTCTGTTAATTCCATAAGTGCCATTGAAGTAGAGCGATTTGGTCTAAACCCATACTGACTTGTCATTTAACAAATTCTCTTTGTTCAGGAATGCGTCCAATCTGGGAATATATAGTTTTTCTAATATTTTTTACCTCTGCCTCCACAGGAGGAAAAGGGCATTCATAGTAAACAATAATTAACCATTTTTGCAATTTTCTAAATAAATATTGTTGCATCTTTGTATTTTATCCTAATTCAGTTTTGACTTTTGTATAATTTTGCAGTATAAAAAAACAAACAAAAACAAAAAAACAAATCCAAGGTCCTGAATAACAATGTAATAACTGATTAGGGAGAGTGTTTCCTTTATGACCAAATCTGACAGATATCTACACATTGTTTTAATAAAATTATTTGCTTTTCTAGATGCGTGTTTTATTTTGAAAATGTTACATTTCTGATTTTCCTTATCGGTGCTCCTGTCGTCGCTTTTGGCAGAAAGGTTGTTTTGTTTTTGTTTTTCTCTTTGAGAAGTCTGCTGAACTGGATCAAATCCTGGTGACAGACTCAAAAGTAAAATACGATTCATTCAAAGACAATATTTACTTCCATTTAGTTGCTAAAAATCACAAGTAGTTTATCAGTTTTCCAACCTTTAAACATATTTTTATATCTATTATTGATATCAAATCTCCTGGCACAACACACAGAGTGTGTTAATAAATAACATCCAGAATCAGATAATTTCATATATATTTACTATAAAAATGTAGGACTTGTCCAACTATGTTATTTTAATGCCACCTGTGACAATAACTTCCCAGGAAAAGGAGGTAATGTTGTGGCAGAAGCTGCTGCAGCCATGACCCAAACCGTGCAGAATGAGGACGGGTGGTTTGCAGAATCTTACATTGGTGACGACAATCTTCCCATCTTCAGACAAATGCCTCTCCTTGTACCCCGAAGACAGGAGATCGCTGGGACAGAGAATAAGACAAAAACCAGTTTAAACACGTTTTATAGTACACCCGTGCTGTTATTCTGAGCCACAGAGACGAGAGGATTCCCAGAAAACACACAATCAGTCTCATCCAGACTTCAGACAAATGCACCGTGGCTTAAGGGAAGGTCAGAAAGGAGAGAAGAAGCAGGAAAGGCAAAACAAGCAGCAGAAAGAAAATAAATTGAGAGGCTAGAGGAGAGAAAGAGGGTCCTGTGTGTGCTTTCTCAGCAGAGCTGGACCCAAGAATCCCGGTGGAGACCCACACTGCAGGTCCAGCCTGAGACAGAGATGGATGAGCTTTACTGAGCATGCACAGAGTCTCCGACACACACATACACACACACACACACACACACACACACACACACACACACTGCAACAGATAATTGTCAAAACTGTGTGTGCGGCGTGGTTCTCGATTGGAAAGAGGTGGGTTTCCAGCTTTAGTTGGACGTAGAAAGGTGTAGCCCAGGTGTAGGAGCTTAGGGTGTTTCTCAATGCCAAGGAACCTCGCCTTGATGCCTTGGCCCCGCCCCGGTTGCCTTGGAGATACGTCATCAGGAGCCACCAAGACTTGTTCCAATGTTCATGTTCTACCGAGGCGTGTGTTCTCCGTTTGTTAGCCGTTTAGCTAGCAAGCAAGGATACACGGGAGGTGTCTTGTAGCCTAGCCTTGGTCAAAAATTACCCAGAATCCACCGCGGTATATTTAAAAGAATGGCGGATCAGCAGCCGACAACTACTTTGGTGGCAAATGTCAAAGTTTAAATGTCAACTAATTTAAAATGTTTTTTTAATCCAAAGCAGTTATCTATGGTTGGTTAGTTGCAGCTTCAGTGGCTAGCGGGTAGTAACTCACTTAAATATTTACTTTAACCCTCTGGAGGCAGGCGTTGCAGATCTGCAACATTAAAACCTGCCTGGTTACTCCACATACGTGTTTCATGAGCATTTTTTAACTCAGAAGTTCCCCTGAAGGGTAAAACTCATTACCATTATTCATATTGACACTAATACGTATAAAATATAACATTATCTCCTGTGTCATGTGACGTTACGTGATTGCCGTGGAAGCCGCGGTCACAGTGGCGGGTTTACCATTAGGCATAGGTCGGCGGCCGCCTGGGGCCCCCTTATGTTGGGGGGGGGGGGGTCTAGCCCTAGCCCTGACTGCTGGCACCCCTCTGTTAATGCACAAACAGGAAGTGATTGGTAGTCATTCCACTCCAGTCCAGTTGGTGGCGGTAACGCACCAAATTGTTGTTTGCCAAGTGCCACAAGACCACAAATAAGAAGAAGAAGAGAAAGCAGAAGAAGAGAGGCGGGAGCGTTCGTAAGAAACTCAAAGCGATAGTCAAAACATTAAGCATGAAATCTCCTAGTGGCTCCAATAAGATAAAGACGCAGCTTGCTTTAAAAAAGCTTTTATCTTCACTTCCAAAAGTGACGTCGTTTTTCTACGTAAACATCAAAAGGAAGCAGAAAAGGAAAGAAAATGGAAAATGTTTAAAGGGAGGAAAACAGACCAAAATGGAAAATAGAAAAAAAATAATAATAATAACAAAGGCAAAAGCACAGGAGCACTGACAGGAAGAAGGAAGCACTCAAAGGGAGAGAAAGACAGGAAAAAGAGGAGGACTAATAAAAAATAACTCGTGTCAGAATAGGGGAGAGTTTCGCAAATCCAGTCAAAGATAAGATTGTCGAAAATTTAGTGTATGGGGGGGCCATGTCTGCGTTCGCCTTGGGGCACCAAAATGCTAAATCCGCCACTGCGCGGTCATGTGATACAAGTCTGTTCCATTCAACAGTTTTATTTGACCAAGGAAGGACAGTGTCCTATAAGCAAGGCACCTTGGCATTGAGAAACACCCTTGATTCACCCTGCACCCAGTGTGTGTGTGTGTGTGTGCGTGTGTCACGGTGGATGGCTTATACTGAGCCAGGATCCTCTGGAGGTTTCCTCCTGTTAAAATGGATTTTTCCTCTCCACTGTCGCTATATGCTTGCTTAGTATGAGGATTGCATCAAGTCACTGACACTAGTCAGTGACTTGATGCACTCTGCTGGATTCCTTATATAGGAAACATTTTTTCTGATTGGCTTAATGAACTGACCTGTACTGGAATGTTTATTACGTGAAGTGCCTTGAGACGACTCTTGTCGTAATTTGGCGCTATATAAATAAACTTGAATTGAATGTGAATCAACAAATCCCTCGATTTTTGAAGTTACAGAGGAAGAAAAAGTTTTCTGAGATGATTTACTGGAGTCAAACGCCAACATAAAGTGCACTCATGCAGTGGGCGAGGCTCCTCTACGCTCACTAATGGGCCGCTTTGCTGTAGCAATAAAAGTGAGTGGATGAAGAGGAGATCAAATGTAAAGAAAGGAAGAACAACCATCAGTAGAACGGCACAGGGAGTGGGGCTGTGAAATTTAGGAGAACAAGGTGTGACTATAAAGCTTTAAGGGACCCAAACAAATACCTGTTGTCAGGCTAAAATCCTAATACACACACTTTACGTCTGCAAATGTACCTCAGCGGCAACGTTTCAGCAGCATGAAGAGCCATGGAGACATCCGCACATAGATATGTATATGATCACATGTTTATATGTGTTTATATACATATCTATGCATCCGCACACGTGTGATGAAGACATTTGGTTTCATCCTGCTGGGATGTGTGTAAGATTCAGAGCCGGTGAGCTTTATCATGATTCACCCTGCACCCAGTGTGTGTGTGTGTGTGTGTGTGTGTGTGTGTGTGTGTGTGTGTGTGTGTGTGTGTGTGTGTGTGTGTGTGTGTGTGTGTGTGCGTGCGTGTGCGTGCGTGCGTGTGTGTGGCATCAGCGCAGACACACCAGGGCTCTAATGGAGGGCACTGATAACAGATTTCAGCTTTAATTGTTGTGGGATTTAAATAATTTACTTGACAGAGACGCAAAGTAAGCCAGCCCCCCCCCCCCCACACACACACACACACACACACACACACACACACCCCTCCCATTCTTGTTAACACACACAAGCACAAAAGGCATCTATGTAAATTTACTATGCAGTCATATAACATCACGTTATAACTAATATGGAGACATTTTAGTCTATATTTTTTAATAGGTAGCAATTTTCAACATGAATTCATTTCAAATTAAAACACTTTTGGCAGAAAAAGTCAGTCCAAACACAGGAGAGATGAATTATTTTTCTTCCGTTTTCTGGAACTCTGCTGGCTTTTGTTTAAATGGAGGGTTTGCAGGGAAAGTGTTTGCTCTGGTTTTTAGTTCCTTTGAGTTTCGACGTGTGTTTAAATACAAAACGACAACATTTGGAATAATCAGGTTTATGGAGAAGATGCTATATTAGTTGGGTGTGTTTTGAAAACTGCATCTGCTGACAACCCTTTCAAAGATGACAGTGAGCTTCTCGGATTGTCCAACAGCATCTCCAAGACATCAGACAAAGGGATTCAAATCTGTGTTAGTTCTGTTAAAGTTCTGTTAAAAACATAAAGATCATCTGTGTGCACAATTAAAGTGAAAAAGTCCACGTGACAAGTGTAACGAGTCGATATGTTAAAGCTGCAACGAGAAATTAAAAAAACAAAAGAACTTAAAACTGAGATCTAACTTTCTAATGAACCTTTCAAAATAAAAGCTCTGTACATTCTAAGCCTTAGAAAGCTGTAAGGGACAATTTAAGGTTGGAGTGTTGCCGTCTGTGGGTCAGCCTCAGGAACATCCTCTGGGCCCAAATAACAGCTGGATGCCCGTTTTCTAACAGATGTTGAGGTTCAGTCGGCCCAGTAATGTTGTGATGCTTCATCATGAACATAATCAAATTTATTTTCCTACATGAAGTTAGTTCATTATTTTGTATGTTGTTACAGATCTAGAGGAGTTGTAATGTGGAGCTGGCTGGTCAGAGGACTCAGAGTCAGACAAGCCCCCATAATTCAGGTGTGGAAATGAAACAAAACAGGAAGTGGGGAAAATTGCAGTTCCACCCTCATCCACTAGGGGCTGGTGTCAGAAGCGAGCAAATCCTCATTGACTCCCATGTTAAAAATACCAATTTCACAGCAGAAATAAACATGTTTACAGCCTGGTACCAGAACACGTTTTTGGTTTAAATGATCTAGTTTACACTCATGACAACTCTGAGGGGGGTGAATGTTTTTCTCACTCTTCTGTTTAAGTGTATTAAAAGCCTAAAATTCTGTATAATTAATGAGCATCAGACCCACGTGACCACAGAGCTAGCTCCGGTGTTGTGCACAGTTAACTCTGGTTGTAGCTAGGTAGCTACCTCCGTTAGCTTAGCTCCCACCTCCGCGTTAGCTTTGGGTTAGCTTGTAGCTACATCACTTCAGTTCGACGGGTGTCGTCATTTGATCCCAGCCTTACAGCCCCACCCTCATCTCCACCTCTTTCCCCTTTTATGGAATTGTCTGGGTTTGACTAAACCTGTGACACGGTCAAAATGGCGGTGGTGGGAACCTCCCATTTTGGGTCCAAAACTTATAATTGGAGCCTACGGACACGAATTGTCCAGTATATATGTCGATGGTCCAAACACTAGTGGCTCTAGTGAGTCAAATAGCAAATTTCTGTGTGAAATCTTGTTTGGATGCTGGACTAATACTTGCCCTCTCTAAATGTCTAGACTCACAGAAGTCCTAGATCCGCCCCTGCTTCTGTGTTTGTTACAGTCCCTCTCAGCTCATTCCTTTTCTAAATGGCCCTTATTCTCTGTTGTACCTGAAAGGCTTACTTGGCTCTGCTCCCACAGCAACATCTGTTAAAACCTGGTATCCAGCTGTCAGTCGGACCCAAAGGGGGTTTCTGAGTCAGATCTACAGGAAGCTAACCTAACAATGTGCCACCGCCAGCCTAAAGCATTTAGTATTCACATTTCTCAGTTGCTTTCCTCTTTGTGGAGTCAGAAAGTTCCCAAACAGAAAAGGTTTTTGTCTGATGAGCCTTATTTCACTGTAAATTGATCTTCTAAAAGTAAAAAATGACTTAAACGTGAGTCTGGCTGTCACTCCCATCAAGCCTCATCCTCCCTTTCCTTTGATTTGTTGGAATAAATCAGGGACAAAAACACAAAAAACACGCAGATCACTTTTCCGTGTGGTCTAAAATTCCTCTCACGATCTGCGTCTCCCAGCGCCGCCATGCCAGTAGGAGGAAAAAGAGCACAAAAAGGCCGCCCTGGCAGCTCTGGTGCATTTGTGAGTGTGAGCGAGTGGATTGGCAGTACTGTTGGCTTCTTGCTGCTTTCCCACACTCCTCAATGACTCCTCTTAACAAACCCAACGCACCAAAACACGAGCTGGGACATACGAAAACGTCAGATCCGCTTCCGTCTGCATGAACCCACAGCTACTGATGTGCTGCAGTCAGGCGTCCGGGATGAGGATGGGAAGGGGAAAAGGAAAAGGCAAACCGGACTGAGCGCCCCGGAGAGAGCGCAACGAGGGAAGACGCAAGAGGAAAGGAAGAAAATGAAAATGATTGAGGAAGGGGGTGAGGCTTCTCTTTAGGGAAAGCTGCAGCTGCTTTCACCTGCTCACCAGCCCCCCCACCCACCCACTGAGACCTCATTAAAGGTCTCCAGGCTGCAATTCATTCGCTCGCCAATCACTTATCAAACGTGCCGTTCCAGCAAGAGGGCCACCAGGACTCGTGTTGTTGCAGAGGGAAAGCAGCAACTCACAAACAACTATTCTGACGCTAGATCAAACTAAATCATGCGTCTGTGGAGATCTTTAGTTCGTCGCATGCAACAAACAAGCCAAACAGATCCGAGAAGATTCCAACTGTCTGACACCAATTATTCCATGTCTTCCCATCTGAGTCTGTAAATGTAGTTAAATATTTAAAAGCTTGAGAGGTGACCCACACTTTTATGATTTTTATTCAGCGTGACAGGTGAAAGGGAGTAAGCTCTAAAACAATACGCTCCAGAGAGGCAGTAGTGTGTTTTCATGCTGGGAAAACAACAGTGACTCTCTTGATCTGGTCTTCGGCTCCAGGGTTTGTCTTTGTCTCCACTAATCCTCCACGCTGACGGAGACGGCTCGAGCGAGGGAAGGGTGGTAAAGACGGAGAGGGGGATGCATTATGAAATATACGGAGATGAGGGAAAGATCACAGGGAAACATGAGGCACAGCTGAGAGGAACGGTCTTCTTTTTAACTGGAGATTATTACTGTTATATTACATCTGGAACAGAGCAGTTTCCCTTGTTTCAAAAGTGGAGACATAAATAAACAAACTACTTAAAGGTGCATTATGGAAGTTTGACAGCCAAAACATGTATAGAAATAATAAATGTCTTCTTCATACATTCTCCTGCAATGCCCTGGTCCTGTAGAATGAGCCCTGGCATTTTTACTGTGATTGCCTGTTTTTCTGTAAAATCACAGAAAAAGAGAGATGCTCGGGTCGAGCAGGCTGCTTCATGCGCGTTCACGCTCAGGCATCGCCCGTAGCATTTGCTATCCGTAGCTTTAGCAGCAGAGAGAGAGGCAGTGCCACTTTGTCGCTGTTCCTAACGCCTAGTGACAAAGCTAGCTACATTTCTGAGGACCCTTAGCTACTTTCTGTAGAACTTTCTTCTAGATATTTCCTGCTAATTAGCAACAAAATAGCCATTTTCGCTTCGAACCGTTCTTTGGTTTGACGTTGTTTCAGCTGTCATCAAGGATATAAATGTTACAGATACAAATGACATCACTGGCGCCGTAGCTCACCTAGTAAGACATCGGACTCTCTTGCTGAAGACCTGGGTTTGATTCTGGATGTGAACATAATTCTTTTGGAGTTTCTTTTTTACATTAATGGTATATTTTTTTTACAGTAAGACGACAAAATTTTTATTTGAGACTCTCTGAACGGCATTGAATTCACGGATAAAAAAGATGTGGGTTCAACTTTCATTTTGGAACAATTTTTCAAGCAAGGGAAGGGAATGATCTTTGTGGGCTGTGCTGAAGAGAAAGGTACAGAACCACATTATTTAATTAATTAGCTGCACGTTCTCCTGTCCTCTGTCCTCTGGGCCACACACACACACACACACACACACACACACACACACACACACACACACACACACACACACACACACACACACACACACACACACACACACACACACACACACACACACACACACACACACACACACACACACACACACACACACACACACACACACACACACACACACACACACACACACACACACGGGACTGTCTCAGCTGTTATTTTCGTTAAGGAGTGTGCACGTACAGCATGCGCGCCTTGTGCATGAGCCTACTTTTGAAGCTGCCGTTACGCTTTTCGCCTGAGGGGGCAATCGCGAGCATAAAAATTCAAAACTCCGTAAAGTCCCATTAAAGAATTTTATTTAAATGGGTCAGATTTTTATTGACACTAATGTAATAAGTGATGACTGGGGTTGTTTTTACAGGTGTGGGACACTTGTTTAATACATGTGCAGTGGTCCCTAATAGGAATTATTGCCTTGTAAGTCACTGGTGCTCCAGTTTCAGGAGCTAGCAGTGAGCCACATCAAGGCTGAGCTTCAGACGGCAGGATTTGGAGTCTTATTTCCTGATATTAGGACATCTCTCCTCTGATTGGCTAAGAGCAACACGACTCTACCACTGACTCTGGTTGCTCTGCAACGTTGATGTTTTGTGTCCATAAATAACACAAGCCTGGAGGAGTTCTGCTCTGTGGTGGAGTTGCTAATGCTAACGGTTAGCTTCTACTAGCTGTGACGTTCTCTGCTGTTTCCTGGACGCTAAACCAACAACAGCCTTCCTCGTCGTGAGTCCAGACGGGTGAGTCCATGAATGTTAGTGACAGGGTGACGTAGATCTGTCAGGATTTTCTAATCCTAGAGTTTCACCGTCTGTTTTCTATCAGAAGCTACTGCAGGAGATAGGTGTAGGAGACTATTTTATGTTCAGCCTGCATTAAACACTCAGAATGAACCGTTAGAATCAGAAATAACCATTAAAAATAGTTTTCCAGTGAACCACACCTTTAATCCTGCGTAGATTTCTCCCTGGTTCACTAAAATATAACCACCCTGACCGGGTGTCTTCTGCAGGTAAGATACTGATTACTCATGAGGCTCAAGTTATGGTTCCGTTTCTACTGAACT
>NC_091745.1:79310120-79340120 GCF_043380555.1 Nothobranchius furzeri | reverse complement strand
GTAATGCTGCATGATGAAGCATCTTGAATCCTCCTTCAGGTAGCAAGAATGGGATATTTTGCAAGAATGATCAAGCCAACAGACTCATTCACTGCCTTAAACCTGAACGATAACGTGTCCGAGCGCCACAAGGCAATATGAATTTATAACAGAACGCCCACACTCCCATTATTCACAGTGCAAGGGTAAGCACCATCCCCAAGCAAGGACTGGAAAAACATCATAATGTGTTCTGTAGCACCGAGCCAGGAGAGACAGCAGAAACACACACCAGTCTGAAACAGCCCACAGCGCCGGTGTCGCTCTTATCAAACAGCGTTACTGAAAATCTAAATCCTGTGTCTGGTCATTCAGCTAAAAGACGCCTCCCACTCCTGCGCCCACACATCCTCATCAGCTGGGTTCGTTCTGTCTGGATGAAAAGCTGTAAACAGCATCAGCACAGCTGGGCAGAGGCGTGTGGATGAGGAGGACCAACAGGGCAGCAGGAGGAGGAGCAGGGAGCTCACAGCAGGGTTAGAAAAGAGGCAGAAACAGTGGAAATAAGGAAGTGGATTCATTCATCCAATCTCTGTTGCATTTTCTGTATTTGTTTAATTCTGGTTGTGTTTGGAGAGCTGGAGTGGAGAAATGAAACCCACCCAATCAGAGGAGAGATGTCCGAATATCAGGAAGTAAGACACCAAATCCTGCCATCTGAAGCGCAGCTCGGATGTGGCTCACTGCTAGTTCCTGTAACAGGTGCACCAGTGTTTTTGTGCAGACAGAGGCGAGGCTGCCATTTTGTCCAACTGATCCCTCGGACCAGCACCAACACAGGCAAGACGGGTGGAGAGTCTTGCCCAAAGACACAGCGGCAGGATAACCCTAGCAGGAGCTGGAATCAATCATCCGATCACAACCCGCTCTACTTCCCGAGACCCTGCGGTCTTAAAGCCTCCAAGCTTCAACCACATCTAAACGGGTCGGCCCCTCAGAGCTGTCATGATGGTAAACTTGACCCATTAAAGGGTTACTTTATTAGCTTGCCTTGCTTTCAGCGCCCCTTAGTGTCCGTTAGTAAAACCAAAAGTGAAATTTATCTCCTCGCAGTGTGTTCCTCTTTAATCTAACAGCTGATGTCTCCTCAGCCTTCATTAGAGTCTACAGGAGCGATTTATCACTAAATCAAACAAATCAGCTGTGTTCATGATCTAAAGCATGCATCTAAGGCATGCTCAATTCATCATCATTCATTATCGTGCTGATTACCTAGAAGCTGAAAATGTCTCTTGACTGCATTCCTCGCATACCTAAGCAAGGATGTGTGGAATCAACCGGGCCAGGCTGGGGCCGACTGGAGCTATCCGGGCCGGGCCGACCAGGTACAGATGGGAATGACCCATTAATTAACAGGAGAGACACTAAACCCCGGAGGTCTGCTTTTTCCCAGTTAATTCACTCTCTGGTAGTTGCTCTATTAATAAATAAATGATCTACTTATTCATTGTGATTTACGTTTCTTATGTACTGTGTACAGCACCTTGGGCTCCCTGACGGAAGGCGCTTTATGAATAAAGCTTTGAACTGAATCAAACTGCTCCTCACTGCAAATATTATTCTGAAATTTTCTTCCAATTATATTCAGCCACAGTCTTAAGATTATATTTGACAGTGAGCTTGTTTGTGCTGAGAATTAAAAACAAACAAAAAAACAAGCTTAAGCTTTTTCTCCATAGGTTCTCATTTTTCACAAACACACCTGAGATCTACAAATATAAAATCATCTTATACGATCTTTGTGATATCAGAGAGCATGAGTTAGTGTTTACTAAAGCCAGCTGTGTGATTTCATTGGATGATTATCAAACATCACATTTCACTTTGTCATCGTCTTCCTCCGCTTATCCGGGTCCGGGTCACGGGGGGCAGCATCCCAACTAGGGAGCTCCAGACCGTCCTCTCCCCGGCCACCTCCACCAGCTCCTCCGGCAGGACCCAAAGGCGTTCCCGGACCAGATTGGAGATGTAACCTCTCCAACGTGTCCTGGGTCGACCCGGGGGTCTCCTGCCGGCAGGACATGCCCGAAACACCTCCCCAGGGAGGCGTCCAGGAGGCATCCTGACCAGATGGCCAAACCACCTCAATTGGCTTCTTTCGATCCGGAGGAGCAGCGGTTCTACTCCAAGTCCCTCCCGAATGTCCGAGCTCCTCACCCTATCTCTAAGGCTGAGCCCGGCCACCCTACGGAGGAAACTCATTTCGGCCGCTTGTATCCGCGATCTCGTTCTTTCGGTCATTACCCAAAGCTCATGACCATAGGTGAGGATTGGGATGTAGATCGACCGGTAAATCGAGAGCCTGGCTTTCTGGCTCAGCTCCCTCTTCACCACGACAGATCGACTCAGCGTCCACATCACTGCAGACGCCGAACCAATCCGCCTGTCGATCTCCCGATCCCTCCTACCCTCACTCGTGAACAAGACCCCGAGATACTTAAACTCCTCCACTTGAGGTAGGACCTCTCCCCCGACCCGGAGTTGGCAAGCCACCCTTTCCCGTCGAGAACCATGGTCTCAGATTTGGAGGTGCTGATCCTCATGCCAGCCGCTTCACACTCGGCCGCGAACCTACCCAGCAAGAGCTGAAGGTCAGAGCTGGATGAAGGTAGGAGGACCACATCATCCGCACAAAACAGAGACGAGATTCTCCTGCCACCAAACTCGACACACTCCACACCACGGCTGCGTCTAGAAATTCTGTCCATAAAAGGTAATGAACAGAACCGGTGACAAAGGGCAGCCCTGGTGGAGTCCAACCCTCACTGGGAACAGGTCCGACTTACTACCGGCTATGCGGACCAAACTCACGCTCCTCTGGTAAAGGGACTGAATGGTCCTTAACAGAAAGCCACCCACCCCATACTCCTGGAGCGTCCCCCACAGGGTGCCCCTGGGGACACGGTCATAAGCCTTCTCCAAATCCACAAAACACATGTGGATTGGTTGGGCAAACTCCCATGCCCCCTCCATCACCCTTGCAAGGGTATAGAGCTGGTCCACAGTTCCACGGCCAGGACGATAACCACATTGCTCCTCCTCAATCTGAGATTCAACTATTGATCGGACCCTCCTCTCCAGTACCTTGGAGTAGACCTTTCCAGGGAGGCTGAGGAGTGTGATCCCCCTATAGTTGAAACACACCCTCAGGTCACCCTTCTTAAAGATGGGGACCACCACCCCGGTCTGCCACTCCCTAGGAACTGCCCCCGATGACCACGCAATGTTGCAGAGACGTGTCAACCATGACAGCCCTACAACATCCATAGCCTTGAGATACCCAGGACGAACCTCATCCGCCCCCGGGGCTCCGCTGCTGTGTAGTTGTTTGACTACCTCAGCAGCTTCTGCCCCCGAGGTTGGACAGTCCATCCCCAGGTCTCCCGGCTCTATTTTTTTAAATAATGCATCTTCCACCTAACTCCAAATGCTTTTGATACTTTCGCCGTGCTGCTTCTGAAGATTGAGGATCATTCGCTGAAGGATTTCATATTTTCCTAAAATGCAAATTTCATAAAAGTTAAACTTTGATCAGAGATGTCCACAGCTGATAAAGATTTTAAAGGGACTTTTCGGACTTTTGAATTTTTATGCTTGTGATCGCCCCCTCAGGCCAAAAGCGTAACGGCAGCTTCAATAGTAGGCTCGTGCACGAGGCGTGCATGCTGTACGTGCACACTCCTTAACGAAAATAACAGCTGACAATCCCTTGTGTGTGTGTGGGGGGGGGGGGAGGACAGAGGACAGGAGAACGCGCAGCTAATTAATTAAATAATTTGGTTCTGTACCTTTCTCTGCAGCACAGCCGACAAAGGTTTATGATGGGTCAGTCCTCCTGCATGCTCAGATCATTCCCTTCCCTTGCTTGAAAAATTGTTCCAAAATGAAAGTTGAACCCACATCTTTTTTATCTGTGAATTCAATGCCGTTCGGCGAGTCTCAAATAAAAATTTGGGCATCTTACTGTAAAAAATATACCATTAATGTAAAAAATAAACTCTACATAAATTTTGTTCACACCCAGAATCAAACCCAGGTCTTCTGCATTTCAGTCCGACGTCTTACTAGGTGAGCTAAAGCGCCAGTAACATCTTTTGTATCTGTAACATTTATATCCTTGATGACAGCTGAAACAACGTACAAAGAACGGTTCGGAGCGAAAACGGCTATTTTGTTGCTAATTAGCAGGAAATATCTAGAAGAAAGTTCTACAGAAAGTAGCTAAGGGTCCTCAGAAATGTAGCTAGCTTTGTCACTAGGCGTTAGGAACAGCGACAAAGTGGCACTGCCTCTCTCTCTGCTGCTAAAGCTACGGATAGCAAATGCTACGGGCGATGCCTGAGCGTGAACGCGCATGAAGCAGCCTGCTCGACCCGAGCATCTCTCTTTTTCTGTGATTTTACAGAAAAACAGGCAATCACAGTAAAAATGCCAGGGCTCACTCTACAGGACCAGGGCATTGCAGGAGAATGTATGAAGAAGACATTTATTATTTCTATACATGTGTTGGCTGTCAAACTTCCATAATGCACCTTTAAACAACTTACACATTCATGATGAGAATTTTACAATTACAATGTGGTGTCAGATGACGGCTGAGATGAGCTGGGAGTGTGTGCGTGTGTGTGTGTGCGTGCACACACGAGTGAGTGAGTGAGTGAGTGAGTGAGTGGGTATGGGTGTGACACATTAACTGGCCAAAACATCACTCAGTGAGCTGCAGGCTTTACAGATATGAAACTGGTCAAGTTTCTAACTCAACAATCACTGAGATCAATGCTGAAGCGCTAGCTTAAACAATATTATTTTAAATCTGGGAATTTCTCAGATGAACGCGTTCACCGAGTAGGTGGATCCTGTATCCCGACTGGGACACGGATACAGGAGAGCATGGCTGCATGTGACAAGTTGCAGCATTTTTACACAGGATGTGACTTGATGAGTCTGGGAAAAGTGGCACAGAGAAGATTGTGTCAACAAGAACAGAGGTTGAGGCGAACGGAGAGGAGGGATGGAGGAAATGAGGAGCTAGTTTTCCACCAGCACAGCTGTGATCAATATCAGCGTCTGACAGAGCAGCTCTAAAGCCTTTATCGTAAATCACCTCCTGTTATGATGGAGCCTCTAAATCACACAAACACTCCAACATACAATGAGTGACCTGCTGCAGACACACACACACACACACACACACACACACACACACACACACACACACACACACACACACACACACACACACACACACACACACACACACACACACACACACACACACACACACACACACACACACACACGCAGTTAATGATTTTAGTTTTTAAAGACATTTGATTTTGTGTTTTTCTCCAAATGCTGAATGTATTTTATGGTTTATATCTACACGGTGCTTTAGTGGGCTGGTACTCATCGATAGGCAGTACAGGCACTTCTTTTTTTATAACTGAAGTTTTTAATTGATTTTTTTATGTATGTGCTCCATGTATTCCTACAAAACAAGTCATAAAAAACACTCCAGGGAGAAGAAGGAAATATAGCTTACGAACAACGGCACCAACTAAATTCTGCTCTAGCTGTTCAGTTTTTCCTTGACAGAATTATTTGAGCCATTAATGTAAGACTGAGTTTTCTACGATTAGTAAGTCAGTATAGCACCTTTCACAGGCAAAAGCTACACAGTGCTTCACAACATTTGTACCATTACATGGTGAAATGATTGTTTTGGTGAAATTAAACCCACTTCTGTGTTAAAATCAGGGCAAAAAAGGTTTAAATCTGCACACAAACACAAAAAGGCTGATGAATGAATGAATGAATTCGAATAACCAAGAAAGCAGCTAGTCAGAATTAATATCATTGCATACTCACTGATTCAGTTCCACATCCAAAATGAATTTTCTTCCAAAAGCATCAACTTGGAAGCTTGCCTGGGCCACGTGGTCCACCTAAATGTCCAGAGAGACAGACAAACCAGTTACCACTAAAGGTAGACATATCAGGGTGCCCACTCCTGTGGCTGGAGGGCCACTATCCAGCACGTTTTAGGGGTTTCTCTGCTCCAGCACACTTGATTCGGTGGTTGAATCAACTGCACAGCAGCTCAGTGGGCTCTGTAGAAGGCTGCTAATCATCTGCTGATTGAAATCAGGTGTGTTGAAGCGGGGTTAAAACTCAAACATGCTTGATACCAGACCTCCCAGACCAACACTGGGCACCCCTGAATTAGACCTTTGTCATGTTTGGCTTGTTTTTTCAGTACAAATCAGCATGAAAAGTCATAAAGATTCATTTTTATTTGACTACAGCTGTAAATTCAGAGAGGATGGTGATATTAAGCCATTCATTCATCTCATTCATACATGAACTCTAATTGCATAGATCAATATTTAAGTTTCAAAGCTCGTGAGCTTATCGAGTTAGGATGTTGGTCTCTGGAAGTCCATCTGCACACCAATAAACTCATTCCTTCTCTCTGATTGGTTCAGACGGAGCAGGATCGGATTCATTCCAGGTGCGGGCTCATATGGTGCAGGCTTTATTACACCGCCGTTGGGTCAATAAGAACGCCCATCTGTAATTCCTGTTGGTCCAGAAGACTCCTGAAGCTGACCTCAAACACATCTACCCTCCCCCTCCAGCCTGCAGGATAACGAGGAGAGGGGGGCGGGGTTTCAGCTGTTTCAGGAAGTGCCCCCCAGTGCTCACTCATCAATGACCTCGGCCCCAGATTTCCCCAGTGACCGTGCGCTCTGTTGTTTGCCGGCGCATGTCTGAACATGATCAATGCATTTATGAGCAGTTAAGATCTGGTGCACGTGTGAGCGCATGCAAATCCAAAGCTTGTAATGAAATTCAGTCTGGCAGATTGGATCCGTGCTTGGAGGAAGTAGCAGGAAATGTGCCAAATGACAGCAGATCCCATCTTAACAGAGCTGAGCCATCGTTAAGAAACCACCACTGAATCTTCTTACATTGATTTCTGACTCCAGCTGACCCGACGTTTCCCTCAGCATCATCCGACTGGAAGTGCTATCAAAGCTCTACGACGGAGGCAGGAGCTCTGCCCCATCCCGCTAAAACAGCACCGTGGCTTTACTGAACTCCACCCTGCTGCTGCTCATTCAGTCGTGTTTGTGTCTGAAAATAGACGACGCAACACGAGCCTATAAATAACTTCCCGTGTCACATTTCAGGAAACATTTGACAGATTTGTTTTTAGTCCATTAATCTAAAAACAGCCAATCGCTGATCAAACTTTGTGTAAAAGTGGCGTCGCAGGTTCCAGTCCTCTGGAGAAGAAACGGCTCGGCGCACGTCTGATCAAAGACGGTTTCTCTCTCTGATTGTACAGTTTAGAGTCAGAACACGTCTGCAGCGTGAGATCTAACGACTAATTCCTGCTGTCTGACGTTTGTCAGTCATTGGTTGGGGCTGGTTTTAGTGCCTTTAGGTGATTGGATCATAAACTGAAGTTTACTGGGGGAAAAATCTAAGACTTTAATGTTAAAATAACTATTATTACAATACAACTCCCACTATAAATAAACACAAAATACAAAAACAAACAAAAAGGAAAACACATAAATTGGTATTTTTCTTGAAGTGGACCTAAATTTTAAAATTATTTTTTAAAGCTGATTTAAAATCATGACAAGAAAATCTGTTAATTATTCACAGTATGCAAATTTATTTAAATAACTTTTTATCATTTAAATTTTCACATCACATGGAAAATTATCTAAACACTAAACACTAAATCTAGCACTTTGAGATTACTTCTGTAATGTAAAGCGCATTATAAATAAAATGTATTATTATTATTATTATTATTAAACTTTGAAAAATTAGAAATAAATTAAATACATCACATGATGTGTCTCTCTACACTACATATAAAAGTGCTCTGCTGCGAGCAAACTCTGGTTTAAAAGCTCAAATGGTAAATGGCCTGTATTTGATATAGCGCCTTCTAGAGTCCTGGAACCCCCCAAGGTGCCTTACAACACAATCAGTCATTCACCCATTCACACACACATTCACACACACTGGTGGGGATGAGCTACAATGTAGCCACAGCTGCCCTGGGGCGCACTGACAGAGGTGAGGCTGCCGAGCACTGGCGCCACCGGTCCCTCCGACCACCACCAGCAGGCAAGGTGGGTTAAGTGCATGGACGTCATTTTTGCTTTAGAGGTGGGGGGGGGACAGGGAGGGAGGGGGGTATCTTTACAGTATGCTCTGATGGGAAACAGGCTTCAACACAAACGGTTGTTTTCCGCTTGGTCCTAGAGCTCAACCAGTGTCAGTTTAATATAGCGTAATATTGTTTTTGGATGGTAAAAAGTGCAGGGGTCAAAACTTGACTTTGGAAAAAGTGGGGGGGACATGTCCCCCCTGTCCACCCCCCAAAATTACGTCCATGGTTAAGTGTCTTGCCCAAGGACACAACGACAGCGACAGACTGAGCAGGGCTCAAACCTGCAACCTTCCGATTACGGAGCGAGCTCTTAACTCCTGTGCCACCGTCGCCCCTCATACTCAAATCGAGAATGTTTATTTGGCTGACTGAATGGAAAATATTAATTTTATTTTTTCTACTGATCAAAAATCTAAATGTAACCTAAATGACCTGAGAAAATCCAAAATGCAGTTTTTCAAGTGATGATTTAATTTATTAAGGAAACAAAACTTATCCAAACCAAGTTGACACAGTGTGAAAAGTAATTAACCCCAACTCTAAAAGGAGTGGGATGCTCATTCAGCCAATATGTCTGCAGGGGTCTCTAGTAGGAACGAATACTCAGGGGAAAATAAGCTCAGATGCGTCTGTTTCAGGATTTCAGGAACTAGCAGAATGCCAGATCAGAGCTGAGCTTCAGACCACAAGTTTTACAGTCTTACTTCCTGATATTCAGACATCTCTCCTCTGATTGGCTAACAGCAACACGACTCTACCTCTGACTCTGTCTGCTCTGCAGTTGATGTTTTATCTCCACAAATAACACAAGTCTGGAGGAGTTCTGCTGTGTGGTGGGGTTTCTAATGCTAACGGTTAGCTTCTACTAGCTGAGACGTTCTCTGCTGTTTCCTGGACGCTAAACCAACAACAGCCTTCCCCGTCGTGAGTCCAGATGGGTGAGTCCATGAATGTTGGTGACAGTGTGACGTAGATCTGTCGGGATTTTCTAATCCTAGAGTTTCACCGTCTGTTTTCTATCAGAAGCTACTGCAGGAGATGGGTGTAGGAGACTATTTTTACGTTGAGCCTGCATGAAACGCTCAGAGTGACCCGTTAGAATCAGAAATAACCATTCAAAATTACTTTTCCCAGACCACGCCTGACTGTTGCTATGATCCGTTTCTAAACTGCGGTTAGTTTTACACCTAAACTTCCAAGTGAAAATTCTAATATTTACATTCAAATTCCCGGATGAAGATCATTTCTCACCCGAATAAACATCCAGGATCTAACTGTTGTAAATATGTAAACAGTTTAATGGTCCCGCATCTAGAATCTCTTACAGAAACAGATATTTGAACATCTAATCTATTTGTGTCGTCTAGAGTCTGGAGACTTTCAGTTAAAAACAAAGTTTTCAGCTCCCTCTTGTGGAGGAATTCATGTTGCTGCTAATTTACACTTTTTTTTTTTAAATGTACCAAGGATTTAATTCCCTGATTTGCTGGAACTAAAAACCTGCACCAGAAGACTAGAAGCTTTACTAATTATCCAGAACCTGAGGGAGAAGTTATGAGATCCATCCCAAAAAGGTGATTTAAAAAAAAGCTATTTATGTAGGACAGTGTGTGTGTGTGTGTGTGTGTGCGTGCGTGTGTGTGTCTTTTAAGTTATGAAGAGATGACCCATTTAGCACACAGCATTAGTGAGGCCTGCTCCTGTCTAAATATTAGAATGTTGTGTTCTTCATCCACCCCTGAAAACAAGCAGAGGAGATGATGAAGAACAATCTGAAAACAAAAGACGCGTCCAAGAAGGCAGCCTTCCAGATCACACACGCTGTGTGTGTGTGTGTGTGTGTGTGTGTGTGTGTGTGTGCGTGCGTGCGTCCGTGTGTACCTGCGTGGATCCAGGTCTGGCCTTAACCCTGGTGCTGAGCTCATCGTGGGTGACCTGGTCCTGGCTGTCGTACAGCAGGCGGAGCGGCACCGTGTCCTCCTTCCTCACGAGCCTGCCCGCACCACGGAGAGCCTTCCAGCTCGACGAGGCGTCTCCTGCACACACGGAGAGGGGTAAACAGCGACTTCCTTGCGTGCACGGACCAGGAAAGACACTTGCATTGCAAACGACCCCCGTCTGAGGTGTCGATCGGTTCCGTTTCCTTTGATAACACAAAACGGCTACAGGCTGCGTGCGTTATTTAGTAGAAATAAACACAACACAGGCCTGTTAAATGAAAGTGTTGCCATTCATCTGAGTAAAAAATGAATAATAAAACACCGACAACAGTGTTAGTTACCATTTAGAGCGTCTGGGATGCTCTGAAACCCGACGTGCATCCATCCACAGACGCACAATAGGGAAATCCACCATCTGGGGCGCATCCTCAGCATCATCCGCACCTTTCTCCCTCTGGTAGGAAACTGAAACAAGGCGGTGTGTTCCAGCAGGAGGCTCTCGGGGCTCAGCCTTCGCTAGGGGAGCCTGGAGCCGGGGCGGATCGTCTGGTTCGTGCAGTCCCTCTGACGGCGGGCCATCGGGGTGCCTGCTGCGAGTCTGAACGCAGAGCGCGTCTGAGCGCACCCCTCGGATCCAGCAGCACGGAGGACGCAGGGAAGGGAGGGGGAGGACGGGAGACGGAGAGGGAGGAGCGGGGACACCTCCTCACAGAGCAGCGGCTCACTGCAGAAACGCCTAATGCATAAATATGAAGCAGGACGGAGGAGAGTGAGCGGGCCCGAGCTTCCGCCGAACGGAGCAGGAATAAAAGCTCCTGCACAAACCTGCCTGATCATGACTCACTCACTTCAGCTGCCAAGTCCCCTCCCCCATGCACGAACGCATCAATGATTTAATAATTGTTTTCAATTCAGTTTATTTATATTGCGCCAAATCAGGACAAGCGTCGACTCAAAACACTTCACACTGTAAACATCCAGTTCAGTCCATTAAACCGGTCAGTAAAAGTAACCCAGCAGGTGCTTCGAGTCACTGACTCATGCAATTTGCATGGCATTGTCACCAGGACATTATGACACTTTTCCTCACATTAAAGCTGCAATAACACAATGAGGTGTGTGTGTGTGTGTGTGTGTGTGTGTGTGTGTGTGCTTCACTTATTCATGTTATTGTTTTTGTTGTTAAAATTACCCGAGCCTCTCACAAAATCAATTAAGTAAATTATGTCCATTGTTGTAGAGATTCATGCCTTAACAGAGCATGTGATAAAACCATAATGTGTAATTTTATACATAACAAAGCAGCAAAATTTGTGGAACAAAGCAACATGAAATACATGGGTGGTTGAAACCCAAAAACCTAGTCATACAGGGACCTAACAGCCCGTATCAGAGGGCCTGGTACCCCATACTCCCGGAGTACCCCCCACAGGGCCCCCCAAGGGACGCGGTCAAACGCCTTCTCCAAATCCACAAACACATGTAGACTGGTTGGGCAAATTCCCACGCACCCTCCAGGACCCCCCTAAGGGTATAGAGCTGGTCCAGTGTTCAACGGCCAGGACGAAAACCACATTGCTCCTCCTGAATCTGAGGTTCAACAATCCGACGGACCCTCCTCTCCAGAACCCCTGAATAGACCTTACCAGGAAGGCTCAGGAGTGTGATCCCCCTGTAGTTGTGGTCCCCCTTTTTAAATAAGGGGACCACCACCCCGGTCTGCCAATCCAGTGGGACTGCCCCGATGTCCACGCGATATTGCAGAGCCGCATCAGCCAACACAGCTCCACAACATCCAGAGCCTTAAGGAACTCCGGGCGGATCTCATCCACCCCTGGAGCCTTGCCACAGAGGAGCTTTTAACCACCTCAGTGACCTCAGCACCAGAGATTTGAGAGGCCAACCCAAAGTCCCCAGACTCTGCTTCCTTACTGGAAGACGTGTTGGTGGGATTGAGGAGGTCTTCGAAGTATTCTGCCCACCGATCCACAACGTCCTGAGTAGAGGTCAGCAGCACTCCATCCCTACTATAGATAGTGTTGGTAGCGCACTGCTTTCCCCCCCGAGGCGCCAGTTGGTGGACCAGAATCTCCTCAAAGCCATACGGAAGTCTTGCTCCATGGTCTCACCGAACTCCTCCCATGCCCGGGTTTTTGCCTTGGCAACCACCCGAGCCGCGTTCCGCTTGGACCGCCGGTACCCGTCAGCGGCCTCTGGAGTCCCACAGGCCAAAAAGACCTGATAGGACTCTTTCTTCAGCTTGACAGCATCCCTAACCGCCGGTGTCCACCAGCGGGTTCGGGGGTTGCCACCACGACAGGCACCGACGATCCTGCGACCACAGCTCTGGTCGGCCGCCTCAACAATGGAGGCACGGAACAGGGTCCATTCAGACTCAATGTCCCCCGCCTCTCCCGGAACATTTTGGAAGTTCTGTCGGAGGCGGGAATTGAAGCTCCTTCGGACAGGAGACTCTGCCAGATGTTCCCAGCAGACCCTTGCGATACGTTTGGGCCTGCCTGGTCTGACCTGCATCCTCCCCCACCATCTGAGCCAACTCACCACCAGATAGTGGTCAGTTGACAGCTCCGCCCCTCTCTTCACCCGAGTGTCCAAGACATGCAGCCGCTGGTCAGACAAAACAACAACAAAGTCGATCATCGAGCTGCGGCCTAAGGTATCCTGGTGCCAAGAGCACATACGGATACCTTTATGTCTGAACATGGTGTTCATTATGGACAATCCATGACTGGCACAGAAGTCCAATAACAAAACACCACTCAAATTCAGATCAGGGGGGGCCGTTCCTCCCAACCACACCTCTCCAGGTCTCACTGTTGTTGCCCACGTGAGTCGTGAGCGTTAAAGTCCCCCAGCAGAACGAGGGAGTCACCGGAAGGAGCGCTTTCCAGCACCCCCTCCAAGGTCTCCAAAAAGGGTGGGTAGTCTGAACTGTAGTTTGGTGCTTAAGCACAGACCACAGTCAGAACCCGTCCCCCCACACGTAGGCAGAGGGAGGCTACCCTCTCATTCACTGGGGTAAACCCCAACGTACAGGCACCAAGATGGGGGGCAACTAGTATGCCCACCCCTGCTTGGCGCCTCTCAGTGGGAGCAACTCCAGAGTGGTAGAAAGTCCAACCCCTCTCAAGGAAACTGGTTCCAGAGCCAGAGCCATACGTTGAGGTGAGTCCGACTATATCTAGTCAGAACCTCTCAACCTCACACACCAACTCAGGCTCCTTCCCCACCAGAGAGGTGACAATCCATGTGCCAAGAGCCAGCTTCTGTAGCCGTGGATCAGGCCGCCAAGGTCCTCGTCCTCGACTACCACCCGTCACACACTGCACCCGACCCCTTTGGCCCCTACCACTAGTGATGAGCCCATGGGAAGGGGGACCCACGTTTCCTCTTCGGGCTGTGCCCAGCCGGGCTCCATGGGTGAAAGCCCAGCCACCAGGCGCTCACCAACGTGCCCCACCTCCAGGCCTGGCTCCAGAGGGGGGCCCCAGTGAACCACATCCGGGCGAGGGAACACGGTTTCCATTTATATAACTCATCATGAGGTCTTTGGGCTGCTCTTTCTCTGATCCCTCACCTAGGACCTGTTTGCCATGGGCGACCCTACCAGGGGCAGAAAGCCTGAGGCAACTTAGCTCCTAGGATCACTGAGACACTCAAACCCCTCCACCACGGTAAGGTGACAGCCCAGGGGGAGGCGTTAAAATGCCAGTTATACAAAATCCTTTTTAAATGACTAAGGTTAAACAAAAGCATTATTGAGGGGGGAAAAGATAAAATGATCTCCAGATTAAAACGTTTATACTTTATTTACCATAATTTAGATTCATCAAATATCCCAAAAGCTCTTTGAATTTGTTTATTTTGATAAAGTTATGCAAATCATTTTAGTTAAAATAGCAAATAAATGGCCCACAAATTGGGAATTAAGCGTGTCCAACATTTTATGGCCACAAACCAACATGCGACAATTTACTTTGTTTTATGGTTTTAATTGTGCAAAAGAAAAGCTGCCGATTATCTGAACCTGATGCATTTTAAACCCTTAACAATTTCTGATGTTCTCACAGACGTTTTTAACACAAATAGTAGCTTACAAATGGAATTAATATGGCTTTTCTTATTATCGTTCATGTATCTCCCCATAGTTTTTCCAAGACTTTATGAACGTTTCTATTTTTGTCCAAATGGGTTAAACCTAAGATTTGACTCAGAAAGTCCAGTTTCTCCCTTCATTTTTGTGAGTTTTTAGTCTTCAAAGCCATAAAACTCAACATCCATGTCATCACTGGACTGGAAAAGATCCCACAGCTTCAGCAGAGAGTTTTCAGGAACACCGCTCGACTCTACACGCTCAATGTTTACGTCCACTTTCCGTCTTTTGTGCTTGTAAACACGGATCTTCCGCTGGATCCTCCTGACTAAAGAGGAATCTGGTGTTTTAAGGCGTGCTTCTTCCTCGTCAGACCGATTATTTCCAGTCTCTGAGAACGTATTTGACCCATGACAAGACTCATCGGTGTTAGTACCTTTAGGCTGTGTCCCAACATTGATGCTTTTAGTCAAAACGTCGCTCTCTATGGTCGTCTGTAGGAAAGAGGGTGGGCTTTTTGTGCCTTTACGGGGGATTCGGTCTACCGGGTGGACCAGAGAGTCTTCGAGAGGAGATGTGACCTGAAATTCACCTCTAGAGGGCGACGTTTCAGATTTTAACTGAGGAATCTGAACTTGCTTGGCTGTCTGGGCACAAGTCGAAGACTTCTGTCTGAATGTTTGTTTACATGAAGGCGATCTGTGTTTGGGTCTGTTTGAGTAGGTGTTGCAGTTCCAGCAGTCTCTCTTTGAAACGATCGGAGGAGCAGAGGCAGGCGAGGAATCGTTTTTGATTTTCATTCCCCCGGACGCACCGGCAGCCCGAGGCTCAACAGTCCTCTCCAAATGACCGAGACCTCCTGGAGCACTTTTATCAGTTTCCCCACTTGGTCTAGCAACAAAAACAGGAGAGGAAACGCTGCACTTTGGCCTGATGAGAAAAACAAAAGTTAATTACATGCATTAACAACCAGTCTGATTAAATAGTTTTTGCTACGTGGAAATAAAATACCTTTTGACTTTAGTTCTGATGGGAATGAAATCGAAGTGCAACGCAGAAACCAGCCTGTCCACAACGGAGTATTCATCCGTCTTAGAGAAAGCCCTGTGACACTCACTCTGCAGATGCTGAACAAAAATTACTCCGTTAAATAATAGATGATTACAGCTGTCTGCGGAGGGCCACCGAGTGCACGGTGTTCTCTCACAAGCACCTAAACACGGTCACAAAGTTTGTTTTATCTTCCCTACAGATAAACTCCTCACTGTAAACAAACAGCATGAACAGAGGAACTATGTGAAGACATTCGTCATCAGCGAGCATTGTTTCCATGATTACATTAACCATCGAGGCGTGCGTTTATTTCATCCCAGAGGCTAAAAGCATGTTTGGCTGTTTATCCGTCTAATGTACATTTCATCATTTAGATTTTACAAAATGCATCATGAGAATAAAACTTCACGTTTGGACTCGTAAAATTATGACATTTAATTCCAAATGTGCTCATTTGTCACTCACTAGCATTAAATGTAACTACATATCAACAGCGATGAGCTGCATAATTCGAATATAAGAATGCAACAAGCTTCAGCTGAACCAGAACATTTTAGCCGTACCGTTTTGAAGTTGCTGTATTTGATCTTGCAGCACTCGCAGTAGCCACCTCGTTTCTTGTCTCTGTTCTTCTTTCGGCCTTGAGCTTTCTCCTCGCTGGCTGAAGCTTTCCCGCCTCTGCTCCATCGGGGTTAACAAATCAGGATAATGATGAGTCCAGCTTCGTGGTTTAAAACACTCCAGAGTCAGAGAAATTTAATTTGGTCGAACACAAAACAAGAATTCAGCTCCCGATGTGAGATGAAGTTGAGGAAAGGCAACGCGTTTGTGTTAGCTCAATAATGATGTGAGAAGGTGATGAAGAACAGCTGAAGTACCTGTGTCCCTGTGGTTTGTCTCCAGGAGGATCTTTGTCCACGGGAGAGAAAGGACTGCAGGGAGCTTTAGTCTTCAGGTTGAACTCAGGCATGTTTGTCATTGTGAGGTAAATCGGACGATAATGCCTGAAAACAACGGAGGCACCATTTATGCCAGCTCTTTTGGGACGATGGATAAACGTTAGCTGCTGTTAGCTGCTGTCTTACTTGCTTGAATCCTCAACTTTGATGAAAGGTTTCCTGATCCGACCCCCTGAAACAAACATCACAATTCTGAGCATCCATCCATCCATCCATCCATCCATGCATCCACCCATCCATCCAACCATCCATGCATCCATCCATCCATCCATGCATCCATCCATCCATGGATCCATCCATCCATGCATCCATCCATCCACCCATGCATCCACCCATCCATCCATGCATCCATCCATCCATCCATGCATCCACCCATCCATCCATGCATCCATCCATCCATGCATCCACCCATCCATCCAACCATCCATGCATCCACCCATCCATCCATGCATCCATCCATCCATGCATCCATCCATCCATGGATCCATCCACCCATGCATCCACCCATCCATCCATGCATCCATCCATCCATCCATGCATCCACCCATCCATCCATGCATCCATCCATCCATGCATCCAACCATCCATCCAACCATCCATGCATCCACCCATCCATCCATGCATCCATCCATCCATGCATCCATCCATCCATCCATGCATCCACCCATCCATCCAACCATCCATGCATCCATCCATCCATCCATGCATCCATCCATCCATGGATCCATCCATCCATGCATCCATCCATCCATGCATCCATCCATCCATCCATGGATCCATCCATCCATGCATCCATCCATCCATGCATCCACCCATCCATCCATGCATCCATCCATCCATGCATCCACCCATCCATCCATGCATCCACCAATCCATCCATCCATGCATCCATCCATGCATCCATCTACCCATCCATCCATCCATGCAACCATCCATCCATCCATGCATCCATCCATCCATCCATCCACCCATCCATCCACCCATCCATCCATCCATCCATTCATCCATCCATCACCCGATCATCCATCCATGCATCCATCCATCACCCGATCATCCATCCATCCATCCATCCATGCATCCATCCATCCACCCATCCATCACCCGATCATCCATCCATCCATCCATCCATCCATGCATCCATCACCCGATCATCCATCCATCCATCCATGCATCCATCCATCACCCGATCATCCATCCATCCATCCATCCATCCATGCATCCATCCATCCACCCATCCATCACCCGATCATCCATCCATCCATCCATCCATCCATCACCCGATCATCCATCTATCCATCCATCCATCCATCCACCCATCCATCCATCACCCGATCATCCATCCATCCATCCATCCACCCATCCATCCATCCACCCATCACCCGATCATCCACCCACCCATCCATCCATCCATCCATCACCCGATCATCCATCCATCCATCCATCCATCCATGCATCCATCCATCCACCCATCCATCACCCGATCATCCATCCATCCATCCATCCATCCATGCATCCATCCATCCATCACCCGATCATCCATCCATGCATCCATCCATCACCCGATCATCCATCCATCCACCCATCCATCACCCGATCATCCATCCATCCATCCATCACCCGATCATCCATCCATCCATCCACCCATCCATCCATCACCCGATCATCCATCCATCCATCCATCCATCCATCCATCCATCCATCCATCCATCCATCCACCCATCACCCGATCATCCACCCACCCATCCATCCATCCATCCATCACCCGATCATCCATCCATTTTCATCCGCTTATCCGGAGTCGGGTCGCGGGGGCAGTAGCCTAAGTCGAGAGGCCCAGACCTCCCTCTCCCCAGCCACTTGGGCCAGCTCCTCCGGGGGAATCCCAAGGCGTTCCCTGGCCAGGTGAGAGACATAGTCCCTCCAGTGTGTCCTGGGTCTACCTTTAGGTCTCCTCCCGGTTGGACGTGCCCGGAAAACCTCACCAGGGAGGCGTCCAGGAGGCATCCTGACCAGATGCCCAAGCCACCTCAACTGGCTCCTCTCGAGGTGGAGGAGCAGCGGGTCTACTCCGAGCTCCTCCCGGATGACCGAGCTTCTCACCCCATCTCTAAGGGAGAGCCCAGCCACTCTTTGGAGAAAACTCATTTCGGCTGCTTGTGTCCGCAATCTCGTTCTTTCGGTCATTACCCAAAGCTCGTGACCATAGGTGAGGGTAGGAACGTAGATCCACCGGTAAATCAAGAGCTTCGCCTTCTGACTCAGCTCTCTCTTCACCACGACAGACCGGTACAACGCCCGCATCACTGCAGATGCAGCACCAATCCACCTATCGATCTCACGCTCCAGTTTTCCCTCACTCGTGAACAAGACCCCGAGATACTTAAACTCCTCCACTTGGGGCAGGACCTCATCCCTGACCCGGAGAAGGCTTTCTACCCTTTTCTGATTCTGAGCATAAAGAGCAATAAGTAAGGTGTCCTAAAATAAAATCTACATAAGTTTAAAAACATCCACCATCATTCAGAAGAAAAGTTACCTTTCAACTTTTGCAAGTTTTGTTTGGCAGATGATTCAGGTTTGTTCTATTAGAAAAGACAGAAAACACATCTTTAAAAGTTAGAATGAATCCCAAAATCAGGTCTTGTCGTTTCTAAAACGTACTCGCACTTCGGCGGCAGCAGCGTCTGGAACTCGGCTGCGGATGAGGTTTTTTTTCTTCTGAACGTATGCTAATACATCTGCCATAAAAAACAAACATTTATAAATCAATGCACAGAAAACACAACATATTAAACAAATAAAACTGAAGCACAGTTTAACTCACCATCTATATAAAGGACTTTAACGCCCCACTCCAATGCATTAGACAGGATTCTGTCCATTTGTACCCTCCCCTGAAAATAACCTTAATATTAGCACATTAAGACCATTAGGATGGTGACTCGTGACGGCGTTACTAACCTGTCCTTTCACCACTTTCTCCACTAAAGACTTCCCTCGGCTTTTGGCCAGCTGTAAAACCGCACCCGAAAAAGATGAATTAAAACTCATTTATTTATAAAGTTAAAAAAGATTTCAAACTCACTGTGTCTGCCTGGCTCTGAGGCCTGGTTTTGAATTTGTCCACATGGTTGACAGGATGCTGCGGTGCGGACTGAGGGTGCGGTGAACTCGGCCCTGAGTCGGGGCTGGGGACAGGAGAGTCCTGTCGGAGGCAGTGAACATACTTCGCCTCTCGCTTGTTAGACACCAGATACTTAATTTCCTTGCTTAAGAACTTCTCAACGGTCTAAATGAAAACAACAACAGATGTGATATTATTACTGGAGAAAAGCTTTCTCTGTGTCACGACAACAGGCTGATCAGATTTATTACAATATTTACATTTTTTATTCCACATAGTTTCTAATTAAGACACTGAATGAATAGGAGATTATCTGTTACCATTTAAAGATTGTAGTTACCTTTAAAAACAGAAAAGATTCACTACAGCCTTCTCCCATTTCACGTGTAATGTTGTGAACAAGGTCTGGTTGTATGGACAGTTAATTCTAAATGAAAACTAAAACTACGCTCATACACTGCGAACCTGAGAGAAACCTTTGATGGAGTTAGCAGGATTAAGACTGTTATTGTCAGTAGAAATAAACATGATCTGCTCTGTTACATGAAACACAAAGTAACTGTGTCTGAGACCCACATGCATGTGTGCTTACCCCTCCCAGTTCTTTAATGTCGCTCTCCAAAGTTTCAGTGGTTCTGTTAGATTGCAGGTCCAGGTAAAACACTTTGCCTGTGAAGGGTCTGACTTGTGCTGATGTTGTCTTTGCTTTGCTCACAGTCCTCGTTTCTCCTGTGTTTACGACTTTACCTGATGAAGAACATTACAAAGTTACAGGTTATAAAATGGTTGATAAGCTAGTTTCACTGGAGGTATAGATTACACTTAAAAAAAACAAAATACTTGATTTTTCCTGAGGAATAACAGCTCCAAGTTGAGATAAACCTGCTGGAAACTAGGGCTGTACAATATATCGTAAATATATCGTTATCGCGATATCAGTATGCACAATATGCACATCGCAAAGAACAGCTAAATATCGCAATGAATGGTCAGCTCGAATATTTGCTACACATAATGCATTGTGATAGTCAAACGGAAGTATTATGTTTGTTTTTATTTAACAAATCAAAAATAGCTCTTCACCCATTTGGCCATTTGGGTGGATTCTCATAGGTCAGATGCCCGCCCCGAAGCGGACGGCCCTTAATTTTGATGGTTAGCAAACACCTGAGTTAGCTTCATTAGCTCTTTTTGCTGATTCAGCTTTTCCCGGGATCCAGTGAGTCCCTTTTCTTTTTTATTTCTTTTTCCCTTTCCTCACATCTTTTGCTTTTCTCATTTTAATGATTTTTTGAATGTTTATTTTTGATTATTTTTGTTCCTGAGTTGAGTTTTTATTTATCGCAAATAAGATTGTCATCGCAATATTAATCATTGT
This sequence comes from Nothobranchius furzeri, assembly GCF_043380555.1. NCBI lineage: Eukaryota > Metazoa > Chordata > Actinopteri > Cyprinodontiformes > Nothobranchiidae > Nothobranchius > Nothobranchius furzeri. Next base: position 79,319,316 of record NC_091745.1, on the reverse strand, counting down.
TATCGAATATCGTAGGTTTTCCTTATATCGTGCAGCCCTACTGGAAACAGATTTGATCTATTTATTCCAGCTAAATTTTAATCTCTCCTAACTATGGCTTAAAATGCAATAGTAATATTATATATATATATATATATATATATATATATATATATATATATATATATATATATATAACCTGGAGTTTGGTTGAGTGTTGCTGCTGTTGGGTTTTTACAGGAAGTCTTGAAAAATGTTAAACAAAAAATATATTAAACCACAAAACAGACGGTACGTTGAATGTTTTTAAAAATGTGCACAATAACGCACTATAAATACAGAATAACACATTTAAAACCACAGTGATTACATTGTAATAAATAAACATACACACCTTGCCAGTCGGGTCCTGCATGGTTGTGACCGCGTTTCGGTTTCATTCTATTCTCTTTCATCGAGAAAACAGATGAGTCTTGACTCTACCCCATGAAGTCCCCATCAGCTCGCTGCTTGTAATCAAACGAGTCGTTTACAAACAAACCGGAAACAAAAACAAAACCGGAGAAACAAATAAACGCACCGATGACTGCGTTAAGAGGCTGGGCTTCCTATTTAGTTAGCTTTTGTACGAACTTTACGTCCAGGTCCAGCCTCACTTATGAAGCGGAAATACAAGTCTACCTCCGTGTCATGTCGTTTTACGTTCAAGTAAAACTCTTAAAAACTGAATTTACTTAATTTCATATTACATATCATTAAATTGTATCTCCAACACGCAGTAAAATAACTTTTAAACCACCTTCTGTAAACTTTAATTTCGTCGTTTCTTTCAACGTCCCAGTTCCCGCTTTTAAAATCCGGAGCTGGATGCCAGGTCTGACGCTCATCAAGTGAAAATCTAATTAGCTTGAACGCAAATAAATGAACAGATACACTTTTCAAAACTATATAACCTGAACGGTTTGTTATAATCCATTAAACTGTGGCTTTATAGAATATTAATATTTGAATATTTGAATTCCCTATCTATACTTTTAAACGTTGAGGTTTTGCCATCCAACGCTGTATGTTCAAATCTGGCAACGTCAGAGACAAGTAAATCAACTCTTGTCGCTGGTTTGTGACGTTTCGATGCCTGGAGAAAAAAATTTAATATATAAACTTACAGAAACTTTTAATGCCAATTTTTGAAGGCTTGGATGTGTTAGTATAGTTTGGAATTATATTTATTACTTCTAAATTAAAGTAGATGACAAATATCACGAATGTGCTGAGGTGAATTAACCATCTTACGTCATCTTGCAGCATTGGTGTAAACGGTGGTGTAAACACAGTCAAGCTAGCCATGACCTAACACACGTGTTAGACTGGTGTTTGTCGGAAACAGCTACTACATTACTTTAAAGTGCCGAGTGGCATAATAATGATTCTGTCAATAGGAAACACCGTTACTGCTGGATGTTTTAGCAGGTTGATTAGCTAAACTAATAAGCTGACCAAGGTCAGAGTGCTCGTGTTGTGTACATTTTTCATATTCGAAACCAAGCTGGAGATCAATCATATTTGTCTTATCAAACTGTTGCACGCATGTTAATTGATTATTACATAGGATTACATCTGGTGTTATATTGTATTTTATGTCTTTAGGGGACAGCATGAGTGGTCAAAGTCCTGCTCCTCCTGCCAGCAATGGCATTACTCCTCTGCAGCAGATGGTGGCTTCCTGCTCCGGAGCCCTCCTTACATCTCTGCTTGGTGAGATATTCCGATTACACCTCTTGATCTTGGACACCTACCTTTAACATAAAGTAATGGAGATCCTATGAAGTCAGTTCTAGACGAGATTTGGTACACTTCATACTTTGTGTCCTTAATTTGTGGTTATTTGCTTATTAAGCTCCTCTTTTAAATTCTTGTATTTTAGCTGGCTCTGATCTGTCACTTGGCCATCGATTATGGTTTTTCTCTAACCGGCCTGCTGTGTTAACTATTTATGCGCGCGAGAACTTAATATTACCATCGTTGAATAAAACCCATGAAGCTCATGCTGTGTTGTTGCTTGTTTGTTGTTTCAGTCACACCTTTGGATGTTATAAAGATCAGACTCCAAGCACAGAAAAGTCCCCTCCTGAAAGGTGAAATGGATCCACTCTGTACATGACCGCAAAATCTATGGAGAATATTTATATTTTATTTTTGTTTCTTCTTAAAATTTAGGGAAATGTTTTGTCTACTGCAACGGACTTATGGACCACGTATGTGTGTGTGAAAACGGCTGGTCCCGGGCTATCGGCCCCTTCAGTGGCACCTTTGTAAGATTTGTACACGTCTTTAACTGGTTACAGTGATACGTTAGACATGCTGAAAGATGTTTCAGATATGCACCATCTCCACTCTGCAGGATGCATTCTACAAAATAGTTCGCTGTGAAGGGATTCGCTCCTTATGGAGTGGCCTGCCTCCAACACTGTGAGGATAAACGAGCACCGTTTTGTAAAAAGCTGCCCCTGGATTTCTAAACATCTGCCTGTAACGTTTCTCTTGTTTCTAGCGTGATGGCCGTACCAGCCACTGTGATCTATTTCACGTGTTACGATCAGCTGTGTGCAGCTCTGAAGGTGAGGATGGGAGACTGTGCTCAGCAGGCACCGCTCTTAGCAGGAGCCCTCGCCAGAGGTGAGCTGGGGGGGGGGGGGGGGTGTCCAATCAGAAATCATTTAGCATAACTTGCTGGGATGAATCGTCTGTAGTGTGTTAAGGGTGCAGTTCCGGTATCTTTTGATGTTTAAATTCAAGCAAATGAAGACGTAGCAGTAATGATGACCGGGGTTTCATTTCCTGTCTAAGGGTTATTGTCTGTGCTCGTTTGCCCTTTGGCCTCAACTTTATGAAATTTTGTCCCATCCTCGATGACATCATCACTATTAGGCCAGGATCATTTTTGCTCGTCGTATTTTAATGACTGCCTGCAGGTGATAGTCATGAGTCAGGTTTTATGAAATGTGTCTTAACGTGTTTTCTCCTTTACAGTTTTCTGGTGTCTCTGTGCATTCTTCCGTCCTGCATGTTTCATATCTTTAATGGGACTTTACGGAGTTTTGAATTTTTATGCTCGCGATTGCCCCCTCAGGCCAAAAGCGTAACGGCAGCTTCAATAGTAGGCTAGTGCACGAGGCGTACGTGCTGTACGTGCACACTCCTTAACGAAAATAACAGCTGAGACAGTTCAGTGTGTGTGTGTGTGTGTGTGTGTGTGTGTGTGTGTGTGTGTGTGTGTGTGTGTGTGTGTGTGTGTATGTGTGTGTGTGTGTGTGTGTGTGTGTGTGTGTGTGTGTGTGTGTCCCAGAGGACAGAGGACAGGAGAACGTGCAGCTAATTAATTAAATAATTTGGTTCTGTACCTTTCTCTTCAGCACAGCCCACAAAGGTTTATGATGGGTCAGTCCTCCTGCATGCTCAGATCATTCCCTTCCCTTGCTTGAAAAATTGTTCCAAAATGAAAGTTGAACCCACATCTTTTTTATCTGTGAATTCAATGCCGTTCGGCGAGTCTCAAATAAAAATTTAGGCGTCTTACTGTAAAAAATATACCATTAATGTAAAAAAGAAAACAAATTATGTTCACATCCAGAGTCAAACCCAGGTCTTCTGCACGGGAGTCCAATGTTTTACTAGGTGAGCTAAAGCACCAGCGACATCGTTTGTATCTGTAACATTTATATCCTTGATGACAGCTGAAACAACGTCAAACCAAAGAACGGTTCGGAGTGAAAATGGCTATTTTGTTGCTAATTAGCAGGAAATATCTAGAAGAAAGTTCTACAGAAAGTAGCTAAGGGTCCTCAGAAATGTAGCTAGCTTTGTCACTAGGCGTTAGGAACAGCGACAAAGTGGCACTGCCTCTCTCTCTGCTGCTAAAGCTACGGATAGCAAATGCTACGGGCGATGCCTGAGCGTGAACGCGCATGAAGCAGCCTGCTCGACCCGAGCATCTCTCTTTTTCTGTGATTTTACAGAAAAACAGGCAATCACAGTAAAAATGCCAGGGCTCATTCTACAGGACCAGGGCATTGAAGAAGACATTTATTATTTCTATACATGTTTTGGCCGTCAAACTTCCATAATGCCCCTTTACTGTAGCTGATCTTTGTTTCAGTCGGCTCAGCGACGGTGATCAGCCCTCTGGAGCTGATCCGCACCAAGCTTCAGTCCCAGAAACAGTCGTACAGGCAGCTGACTGCCTGCATCCGTTCAGCGGTGGAGGCAGAAGGCTGGCGGTCCCTCTGGAGGGGTTTGGGTCCCACGCTGCTCCGGGACGTGCCCTTCTCTGCTATTTACTGGTACAACTACGAGAGGGGGAAGAGCTGGCTGTGTGAACGCCGCAAAACCAGGGAGCCCACGTTCAGCATCACCTTCACATCTGGAGCGGTGGCGGGCTCTGTGAGTGTCTACCGTTTAGACAAGCTGAGGACGTTTATAGAAATCAGACTGTCCTCTGATGTTCCTTTCAGACTGCAGCCATCGTCACTTTACCATTTGACGTGGTCAAAACCAGAAGGCAGGTAGAGCTGGGAGAGCTGCAAGCAAAAAATTGTAATTATGGCCTCATTGTTTGACTATTTACGTAAATAAATGTTTGAGTGTTGAGTTTTTAATTCTTTAATCGAGAAACGTTTTGGTCCGTAAACCTTTTCGTTTGGCTGTCCATTGTTGCTGTTAGAGATTTGAGCAAAGTCAGATTAAGCAAACTGCTGATAGTTTGGTGTCTGTGTTGATCCAAAGATTCCTGTTCTGTGCAAATGAGCTGGTAAGGAGTTTCAGGTACCCTGACAGCTTTACAGCGTCAGTGGCTGGATTAATCTGGATAAAGACTTAAAGCAAGCAGGAAGTTTGTCACATCTTTGCAGCTGTTCTTGAGCACAAAGGAGAAAAGCAGCTTCCCTGCTGGTCTGTGTTGAAAACGAACCAGTCTCCTGACAGTGAAACCAGTAGAAGTTGATCTAAAGTGTATTTTTTTTTGTCTTTCCAGTGCCGTGTAAACTGTCTTCCTCCACCTTGGCTGTGATGAGCAGGATTGTGGCTCAGGACGGCTTTAAGGGGCTGTTTGCAGGTCGGTACCGGTCTTAATCTCCAAATATAACTCCATACCTGCTCAGTGTTTCTTCTTTGCAGGTTTCTTGCCCAGGTTGATCAAAGTGGCGCCTGCCTGTGCCATCATGATCAGCTCGTACGAGTCTGGAAAAGCTTTTTTCCGCAAACGCAATCAGGAGAGAATACAGAGGTCGCTGCAGTAGCGCGTGACTTTCTTCTCTCTGGACTGGGGGGGGGACTGGGGGGGTCTGCCAAACTGAGACACAATCAGAAAACACAAGTGAAAAAACATCGTTGTTGTGAAACCTATCTTAATGGACGACAAAGTGTGTTTTTGATCACCTAAATAATGTTTTATTACATATTGTGATGCATGGAGCAGCCAGCAGGGGGCAGCAACAGCTTGATTATTCAGTCTAGAGCCTGAAGCATTTCCTTCCTGTTTTGTTTTAAGTTTGTTTGTGTGACAGACACAATAAAGCTTTTTCTCAAAAACACATTTCTGTTGAATAAAACCAGACTTCTGTAAGTGATTTGACTGTTTTTGGTCTTTAGAGATGGTAACTTCTCATCCCAGGTGAAACAAAACGTTCACAGGAAAACTAACATCTTCACTTCTACTGACTACGGAAGTAAATGTTGTTTTGTTGTCTGTTTACGGACAACAGCTGCAGCGCTGCAAACATATGTGATGATCATACATGTGATGGTGGCCACAGGGCGAAACTAAATCCCCAGTAGATTTAGAAGTATTTCACCCATCCGTCCATTTCTGTACCCGCTTATCCACGCAGGGAAGTAGTAGTATAAACTTAATAAAGTTATTAATAGGTCATATAAAATAAATATATTTAGTTAAAAATTTTTTACAAGCATGTATTTGTAATTTCTAATCAAACAAATCAAATAGTTAGTATTTAAATAAACATTAAATGTCCACTTACATCTAATAAACACAGAGACATAAAGACAGAAATTATTTTTAAAAAGGTACACGTTTTTGTTTTAAACAGGAAAAACATTCATGTATTTTTATTTCACAATAAATGCGTAAACTACTGAAATATATCAAATCAAGCCAACTAGAACAAAATAACCAGTAACAAAATAGAAAATAGTTCCTTTTTACTGTTTATTTAAGTAAATATTTTATTTAATTGCTTTGAATCTGTCGTTTGATTTGATTGATGGCCACATAATCCGTCTGTGGGGGGTTTATAGGTTGTCTTCCGGTCGACTAGCTTAATGAACTAGACCAATTTCTTGCTTTGCAAAGTTTGTCTAAATAATAAAATGTTTAAATAATATATTTATTTAGTCTGGCTTGCCAGGCTGTCGGTCAACTGGATGGAAACTCAGTCCTTTAGTTTCTGGCTTTCGAAACCATCTTTGCGCCCTCTGCCGGAGACAAACGGTTATTACAGCGTTCATAAGCCTGACCTGCAGATTCCTTCAAAATAAAACACACCACTTAAAAATGACTACGACATAACAGTTCTGCAGGGAAAATAAAAGTAAAATTTAATGAAGTATGAATACATTTCTTCATTTTTCTACAGTTTTTAAATTTACTTTCATGTTTTGATCATAATTAACATTGTAAGTTTCTGACTTTTTCTCAGAAATCTGAGTTTTTGATTACTGAGAAAAAAGTTAGAATTCATCTTTCTTTTCTTTTCAGTGACCCTAATCATCTTCCGTACTTTGCATCCTCCTAATTAACCCCAAAATGGCTAAATGGTCTTTCTCTGACAGACTTTGACTCGCCTTGTGATCTTTATTTTGAAAGGCGCTGTATAAAAGATCGTTTTCTTTATTTTATTTTCTTATTAAAGTCATTTTTACCAAACCTAATGGTTTTCACAATGCCCCCTTGGTACATGCGTACATACGTGAAGAAAATCTCGCTGCAAATCTTTTTCAAAAGTTGTCAACCCTGAAGTTAGTTGGGAGTTTATTTAGGAGTTTATTTAAAATGAAGCGTAAAAGACAAATAAATCCACAAAGATGTCTGTGTGTTTGTGCAAATGACCGCTGGAGCAAGCTGAAGGCAAACATTAACTTTGAGGTACATGACTTTGTACTGATACTCTAATACACACACACGTCTCAAAATATCTGCTGCTTATAATTTATCTTCTAGTTTTATTAGCCCATTAGGATCCAGTCATCAACGCGAGATACTGCTTCTGAATAACTGAAGGGAACCCAGAACTGCAGCTTCCTGAGAACAAAATTCTGGTGCAAAATTAAAAACGACAAACATTTCCATCCTATAGGAATCGGGTTAGCAGATGCAGTAAACACAGCTTTTGACTTAAGCCTCCAGACTGCAGTAACTGATCTCCCATCAGTGCTTTTAACAAACACAAAAATGTGATGCAAAAGTTAATAAAACTTAATATTTTTGCATTTGATTCCCCAACATTAAAAAGCAAAGTATGGTGCACAGATAAAAGCAGAAATAAAATCATTTACATGTTAAGTCTGGCGGCACAAACGTGGTCAAACACATGATTCAGCTTCCAAACGGGCTTTCATCTCTTTAAGCTCCACATTCAGAGCAGAACAGGAGAAAATCGACTTTCCAGACAAGAGATAAGTTCCTGATAGTTTGTCTCCTGCAGATCCTCATGTTTTATGACGGCGTGACGCCCGGGCTGCTGATCTCTGTCGCCGGACTGGCTAAACACTCGCTCGACTTCAGGCTGGCTAAAGACTTGTAGCTGGCTACTGAGGTCAGGGAGCCGCAGAGACCTCTAAGGGATGGAGTTTCCTCCTTACCTGAAAGACAAGGTGCACATGATAAATGTCTGAGTAGCAGGTGGAGGAGCTGCTCTTAGCTGTGAGCCGTGCCTCGGTGGAGCCACTGTGTGCCGGCGGGCCGGGCCTCCAGGCTGAGGGGGACGGACGGCTCCAGCGATGTCTGAGAGAGGCTCATGTCTGCAGACAGCTGCTCTAAACTCTGGAAACTTTTCCTGCAGGAGCAGAAATATAATCAAACCATTTTCACTCGTTTTCAAAACGTTAAGGTTCTCTTTTAATGCCATAATCCCTTTTGTCTGGATTACTTCCTGGGTTAGTTGTCTAATTCCTGGAAGTGAATAAATACATAGGCTGCAAAGAAACTCCCAGTCACTTCCCTGCTGGCACAGATGAATTTAGTTCGTCTCTGATCGTATCATCAGAGATGAGATTAGATTAGATTACCACTTTCTAAATCAAAGTAAAGTTAAAAATAACGAGAGAGCCACAGGAGCAACCTCACGGATGACAATCAAAGATAAACAAAACCAACATACTCCTCCCACTGCCCGGCGCTCCGCCTGTACAGCAGCGTTTCCAAGGCAACCACGTTGCTGTCCAAGGCAACCGGCGACGGCCACTGATTGGTCAGATGGGCCGTTAGCTCTTGTCTGGACCTCAAGTCGTTGTTCTTCAGCACAGTCCTGAAAATACAGAAAGTCACGCAGCAAATAAACCTCAACACGACAGGAAATAAAACAACAGCGGGAAGATAGAAGAGGATGAATGTGACCGCTGAGCGAGGGCCAAACCCTGTCTGCGGACGCCGCAGGGGGAATTATCATGAAGTTGGAGAAATTACATGAGCCAGACAGGAAGTGAGACGCGTTACAGCAAGGTGCATTCAGTATATTTCAAAATAAAAGCTGTGTCCCATTAAGTTCTATTATAAATTCCATTCCATTTTATTCATAAAGCACATTTCTACACGGCCGAGGCCGACCAAAGTGCTGCGCAGTAAAAGAGCATAAAATCAACCCACAGGAAGAAGTGATAAAAGTAGTACAGTAACTACTATAAAAACAATAAAAACAAAACAAAAACATCGTAAAATGCCAGCTAGGCTGAAGTAGGAGTCAAGGAATAAAAATGAGCCTTCAGGCGTGATTTAAAATCAGAGAGGGGGGGGGCATTCTCACTGCTAGGGGGAGTTGGTTTCAGAGACGAGGCGCACAGATTGAGAACGCTTGTTCTCCTCGCGTCCTCACCCGAACACCGGGGACCTGTAACAGGCGGGGGTCTGCTGATCGAAGAATTCGACCAGGTACGTAGGGCTGAACCAGCTGAGTCAAGTGGAGAGGCGCGTAAAGATGGAGTGACT